>NW_016168551.1:0-19063 GCF_001687245.7 Rhagoletis zephyria
CTAATGCATGAAAATCCTAACCTCAAAAAAATCACCCGTTATATGTCTATATGTATGAATATTGTAGTTGAAAAAACAACAAAAGTAGCAAACAACTTCATCAGCAAGACCCATGAAATACTAGCTGGCTGGCTGGCTGGCTGGCTGTGTTTAGTCTACTTAGGCAAGGCAGCGGCCAGCACACCAATTTTGCGAGAGAATAGAGTCGCATTGATTGGTGTGGTCAGGGTGCGATGCCATGTAGTGGGCTAGCATTGCCCGCCCAAAATACAGCCAAATCAATTTCGACACCCTGTGACAAAACGTATTACAAGTTATTTAGCTATTTACAAACTGATACATCCAATAATATGGAACGGCATATCATCCATAGCCAGTACACAGCACACACCAAGGCACACAGCAAACGGACAAGACGAGTGCAAGCGAGCGGAATGGATGCGAAAATTAGAAATTGGCCTAGCTGCAATAATTTGTGGAAAATTTTAGAGCCAAAAATTAAATTGTCACATTCGTGTTGTTGTTGTTTGCTTGCAGCTGCTTATAGAGGGCGGAGTGAAGTTAAATAACAAATTCATGGAAAAATTCTCGAATACATTGGCAATCGAAAAAACTTGCTTGGCATCACTGAAGTCTAACCGTAGCAGCCAAGGCCACTGCAGAGGAAGCCGGCATGTAAGCACATACATATGTATACTATGTATACTATACGTTAGAGACAAAGCGAAAATCGACAATACTCGTAGCATACATGGCCATTTCAACTTAATTGCCAATGAAATGCACAAATTCGATACGATGTTTTTCGTTGAACCTGCAACATAGTAAGAGCCACTAGCTAGAAGAAGCCAGGCGCCTGCGAGCAAAGCAAGTAAAATACTTTCAAATACATAAATACTCTACATCCGTTGTCCACCTATTTACTACCTCTACTCCGCCTGGAGCACATCTCAACAAACACCCTTGCCAAATGTATACTTTGCGACTTCTTGGGCTGCTTCACACTTGACTGCTTCTCTCTCTACATACTTCACTACTTCGGTATTTGGCTGCTGTTTGAAAGCTCGACTCGCCACTGGATTTGTTTTGGTGGTTTTTGTGGTGAAACAAATTTCCGGTGACATAAACTTAATTAGCTTTTTTGCTGTTTTTGTCTATCGTATGTTTATTAATGACGTGTGACATGAGTGCCAAAGCTTTCATTGTAGTCGATGCCATTAACGTTTGTATACATAAACATATGTATGTATATATGTATGTATGTGCCTGTAGATCAGTAATTAGTTCAAAGTATGAACCGAAAGACGTGATATAGAGTAGTATTGGAGAGCAATAACTACTGTGAAAAGTTTGAGGCATATGCAAATTTTAAACTCTGAATACATATGGGCCAACGTCAAGTAGTATTACATCGCATTCTTCTTACCAGTGTTCGCCCAGCACTTGAAATTCAACCATTAAAATGAAGGAGAGTTGAGGTGAGTTCAGCTGAGTTGGGTTAAGGTAAGTTAAATCGAAGTAAAGTGAGTTCAGGTGAGGTGAGTTTAGATAAATTATAATGAGTCAGGGTGAGTTGAGCTTCCGTGAGTTGAGTTGAAATGAAATATCATAAGTTAGGGGAGGGTAGAGTATAGATGAGTTGAAGTGACGTGAGGTGAATTGAGTTGAGATAAAGTCACGTGAATTGGGTTGAGGTGAGTCACGGTGAATCGAAGTGAACTGAGTGGAATTGATGTGAGGTTAGTTGAGGGGAGATGGGGAGATCGCCAGTCGCGACAATTCTGTATATATTTTTATGAAAAATGTTCCCGCTGATTCTGAATACGAAATTAGAAAACAAGAAAGTAGGAAAGTTTTTGAGATATAGCCAAATTTCGAGTTTTTGGGATTTGAACAAAAGCGCATTGACTTACGTGCACTTTTCTTTGGATGTAGTTTAAATATGCTTTCGTATGCGTCAACATGATTATCCAACTGAATAAGCTATTTATGAGCTATACACATGTGTGTGGTAAAATAAATTTTTTTTTTTTAAACCTTTTTTAAAGTTATGCAAACTTGTCGATAAATCAATGTATAGCTCCTGAATTTCTTATCTAGTTATATAATCTTGTTGAAGCAATTGATAGAGACGCGAATACATACTTTGTCTTGTTTTCGTACATCGCAGACCAACCTCTTTCAAATGATTTTCCTCAAAAGGTCACATTGTTAGAGTTCATGGAATGACTGTACATATCCACTTATTATTTCACTCTCTCCAGTACGTTTTTCTTTTATTGTGCAAGCCAGTAGCTAATAGAAAGACAAAATCTCTACTAAAATACATATACATAGGTACGTGCATACTACATACTTATTTACCGGACATATAATTACACAAAATCAAATCTTCAATAGTATTGCGTTGTGCTTTAATACAATTTTCCAATCAAAATCCCAAACTTGATTTGCTGTTAATAAATCAACAAATAAAATCACGAAGAACTGGCAACACACACTCACACTCGCGCAGGGTTAACAGACTAAAGGCACATTTTTTTAAATTTGAATGCTTTAATCCTAAAGGTTTTCCATAAAAGCAATATAAGATGAGAGAAATTGTATGTAAGTGAATAGTGTTAAGTATATCGTAGTAACGATCGAATACCGATTTTCATGCAATTGCTTACGGCTCACAGTAAATGCTTTTATAACTACATACTGTTGAAAAAAAAGCTTTAAAATACATACTATTCTAATTCATCACGAAGGTGCTTGTGTAGTACGAGTATTGTATCCAAAAATTATTATAGCTAACCACATTTTTAATGTATACCCCGCTGGAGTAAATCTTGAACTAAGTACCTAACGCAAAAAATATTGGTTGCAGAATAATTACGACTTAGGGAATTTCCGCATATCTTTACTAAATACTCACCTCGAGAATTTCAGCCTTTCTCAGCTATGTATAGAATCCGAAACTAATTCTTCAACTAATTCCCTAACGGATAAAGGTAAACTGTCTTGTTCGGAAAAATATACCGATTATCACTCAATTCGAGGGCAAATATTTTAAATTAATTAAATTCAATGATTCGTTTTATTATTTGTCTGAAAAAGTAACAGAAAACAATGTTACTTATACGTCATGTATACCCGCGTTTGTTCAAACTTAATAGTGAAATGGTAACAATTGATTTCGGTAAGTTATTGCTCGCAGCGAAGTCATCTTGTGGAACTCAGATATTTTCCTTCCCCTATCTCACCCCAAATTATTGAAAAAAAGTGGTGAAATTATTCTTCCTCTTCCTCATCCCGACAACTTCTGCTGAGGGTGCTTGTTTATATGTGCCATTGATGGGCCATTGGTGACATAGCTTAGTGCCCCCTATGTTTCGTCTGTAGTATATTATTCAGTAAATTATTAATATACCGAAACTTCTGATGTGGATGTACACCGCTATTAAAAGACCGATCCTTAACTGCGGCGCCCTAGTTTGGTGGCTAGTTTTAAGTAGACAGTACAATGTTAATAGACTAAGTAGCTTACAAAGAGCGGCTTGTTCGCGGATAACTGGGGCATTGAGATCCTGCCTTTCAGAAGCAATGAATGTCGTCCTCAATATGATTCCGATTGATTTATGCCTAAAGGATAACGCGATATACTCAACACTAAGACTCAGGGAGTCCGGGCTATGGAAAACGAAGATCTTTGGGCATAGCTCAATCTTAAGTATTAGTCCGATATAAAATAAAACCACGGACTACATGGTATCGAGCCAGGTACGGTTTTCACTCAGAAGAGAACGGAGAAGGGGCCAACCAAATGATAGGAATGCTATAATTGTTCCCTTCGATATCTACATAAGTATATCCAGAACCTCGGCAAAGAGAGGTTTTTATGGGACTCAGCGAGGCTAACAATGCAAGGCGTTTCCGAACTACTTTCAGCTTTACTACCTTGTACTATAACGTTTTCAATGCTGCCTGGCTATTAGCGAATATAGTGTCGTTCTCTGAGACAGACATACTACTCCGTATAAGACAAACTGCCTTCTCTAAGGCAAAAATCTACGACTGAGAGAACCTGCAGTTTTCAGGCAGGCGAAGTGATTGCCTTATCTGCAAGAACTTTCGGGAAGTTAGTATAATATTAATGCTTTCTAACAATTCATTTAACACCAAGAGGCACAACGGAGATCTCCTTGTTGTTTTTAATCACAGATTCGGTGCCTATAATTGCATTAATTACTCTACTTCACTTAGCATCGAGTCGATTCACGCCCTAGGCCCTAGTATACCAAGGGCTGAAGGCCGTATCTCTCCAGGTCCTACTAATTGACTCCATTTCGACGTTGTTGAAAGCAACCGCAACATCTAAGAAGCTGGCTGGGGTATATGTCCTATATACCAGTTACCTTTCAATAGGCCGCTATCGACCGATCTGCCATTACGAGGTTATTACTTTGCAGCGTCCTTTCGAATTTCAAATATGAGAGGTCGAAGTAAAGACCTCGGCCGTGTTCGAGTTTTCGCGAGTGCACTGTATATCGATAAACCTATCGGCTACATAATCCAAATATGGCTAATGCTATGCTGATAGCATAGATATTTGGATGCCAACTATATATGTATGTATGCCGATAAATTCATCGATTTGTATAAGAATAATTAAATTGTAGTTAGATAAAGCAAATACATTCATAACAATAAATCTTCGCTGAGTTAGGTTATAGATGTGTGTGTGTGTGTGTGTTTGTGTGTATTCCTTCTACTGCCACAAATGCTCGTGGCAAACAAAAGTTTCGAAACAAAATTATTAAACTGGCAGACAACAACAAAACCAACAGACATTCTACGAGGCACAACGCTACGCTCACCTGCCGCAAATGCCGCACAAACAAAGCTAATGATCTCTCCTGAGAACTGAAAATTCAATGCTGACTAAGAGTAAGCATTGAACAACCTTGCAGAAACCAAAGCCTCAGCTTAAAGCAATCTTAAATAGCTGACAAGACGCAAACACTGCCCTGCAACAACAACAACAACAACAAAAACATAGCGCCAAGCATGTGGGAATAGCCTGCGGCTACTGGAAACTTGACTAAAAGTGAAATCAAATTGATGCTAACTAGTGATTTTTGCCTCTCTCTCCTTGTTGCTCTTGCCCGACTATCGGCAGTTGCACACTCCTCTTATTCTTTGCTCTGCTGCTTGGTTGCGGTAAGTTTCTTGACTGCAGCCAAGACGTTATGACCATCATAATACTTCATAGATATTTACTAAATACATACGTATGTATGTATGTATGTACTTCAGTTGTTCTTGGTCAGATATAAAGTTGAAACAATGAATCCACTTGACTGTTAGTTATTGAATCAAGTTTTCTTCGCTTCTCTATGTCGAGATTATGAATGTATGTTATGTGCTTAAGATGGTTATTTACAAAAACATATATGTGTATGCTGGTTTAAAATCGAGTTATGTCTAATGAAAATTAAATAAAAGCTTTCCGCACGGCCGTCAACGTACCCGGAAGTGTGGCACTTTTGCGCATTTCACATATTTTCTATTCTATTCTTCGTAACTGAGCGGGCCTTTGGAGAATCAGTACTAATATCGCCCCTTTAATAACAAAGTTATTGGAAAATGTAATCAAAGTTTCATTGAAATGGATATGTGTGTATGTAGACACATTAGGGTGGTCCAAAAATGAATTTGGAAAAGTAAAGTAGGAATTTTTATGCTCTCACCCCCTCGGATCCTTCTATACCGAGAAATATACCTATATTTTTTTTTATTTTGAAATCGAAAAAATATTTGTAGGTCGCTCAAAGCGCTCAGAATTTACCATGTACTTTATATGAGGAAAAAACACTTTTCGTAGAAATGGTATAGAATTCTGAGAAGTTAATACTTTTCGATCGGTAAAATGTGTTTCTCTGCATGTGATTCCCAATAATAATTTCCAGTTGTTGATTTAGCCATTTTTTTATAAAAATTATAGTTTATAGGTCCGCCAAAAACCCGAAAAAATCCATAAAAATGCAATGGGGATGCCAATAAAATATCGTTGGTATTAAAAAAAGGGTTAAATAAAAAATTGGGTATTACTACTATACCATTTCTACGAAAAGTGGGTTTCCCCATATAAATTACATGAACAACTTTGGACGCTTTTTTGATTCCAAAATAAAAAATAGCGGTATACTCTTTTTCGATATAGAGCAATCCTAGGATGAGAGAGTACTAAAATTTCAACTTCACTCTTTTTGGATCACCCTAGTGTACATATATATATTTGTAAGATTTTTACAGTACACCCAAGGCAACTGGCAGCATTATAGGAAAAATAACAAGCTGCGTATGCTGTTGTTGAATTTTTGCTGTAAAGTGTCAAAAAAGTAAACAAAACTTGACATAGGCGAGTAAATTGTAAACAAATGTTAAAATTCATGGACTACTTCGAATGAAAAACAGGCAGATATTTATGCACATATTACTAAGTATACTTTAGAGTAAGAGTTTGAAAAATATTATATAACAGTGACACCTAGTCAACAGTATTTTTTGCGCAATGTGCTTAAATAACGTGTCAAACGGTTACTCATTAAANTTTTTTTTTATCCCTTTGTAAACTTAGGAATTTTTTAAATTTTCTGCAACAAATTTTAGGGTGTAGCAAATAGGCCATTCCAGCCAGGAAACTCAATATTTTTTAAAAAGCTCTATAGAGTGGTTTCCCTACAGATTTTCTAATTAGAAAAATTGTGTCTTAAGATAAAGTATGATAGATTGTATTTTTAGCAATTTTTTTTTTAAAGACTCCAGCTAAAGGCATTTTCATAAAAGAAAAAATATATAAAAAACACATAACTTTAAGAGGTTTTTGTGAGAACCTTATGAGATAAAAACAAAAACTAAGTCCAGATCCTTAATCTAGGATAAATTTCCTTTCCAACGATACCAAACACGTTGACATACGTGACAACACTTTTTTTGAATTTTGCCCGCTCATACAGCACTGTGCGCCCCCATAAATCATGGAGGCAACTTTCTTATTCTTATTTGGTCACAAAACCGTTTGTCGGTTAGAACCGAAACCGAAATTAAAGAAATCGCTTCATCAAGCATAAATACCACATTAAATTAAAATTCTTTGCTTTGAAATTTATGAATAAATGGAAAATTAAATTCATTTCAGCTTAAAGAGCTGTTTGCAGCTCTCAAAAAAAAAATCGAAAACTGCATATAAAATTAAGCACAAGAAATGGACATCTATCAAAATTTCTTAAATTAGTTTGGAGCTCTCAAGAAAAATCGCCAGGATATTTATTTCATCAAGAAAATTTACAGCGAATACAAAGTACTTTTTCAACGAAGAGGAGTAATGCAAAATATTTCTTGTGATTTTACTTGAGAGCTAGGAACAGCCCTTACGCCAAAAACTCTGCTCTCAGAAGAAATATTACCCCCGAACCAAAGAAAAATTTTCTCTGTTTCGAACTTACTTAAAATCTTTATATTTTCTTGTAATCGAGTATTTTTCTCTTCAAAATAATAAAAAACTATTAGGAGGGTTACCGGGCATATTCGAAAAACAAGTGGTTATTTTAGGCGCCTGGTATTTCTTGCTCATGAATATTTATGAACCTTGGTTCTTAATTTTTTTTTGTTGCGAAAAACCTTCCACCCATAAGAAAAAAGTAAGTATTTTCTACAGAATTGAAATCGGTCAAGGAATTTGGTCAGTCATCGCCGTCCTACGAAAGATATTTCATCTTTACAAGCTTTTATTAAGTTCCATCTATGTGTATATCATATCTTGCTATCAAATTTTTAACCAACTTCCCGATGAGCTATAGAAATGAAACCTCAAACAAATGGTAATGCCAATGAAAGAGGAATAAATCCTCCAAGTCGAGATATTTGGATTATGCGTATTTTTGGACCGACTTGTTTTGTATTTAAGTAGAACGTTTATTACTTAAAGGGAAATAAATTACTCTACAAAAAAAAATTTTGCCGTTAGAAAGTGCGGGCCAATTTTTCTTTTTTTTCTTTACCACTTTTAACAGTTTGTCTTTGAGAATTTATTTTTTTAATTACTTGCTGTATATATTATTCATCGAAAAGTATTTATTTTTCGAGTCTATTGCCCAGTCTTAGAAAAGGAAGCGTTTCAAAAACTTAAACAAAATTTCAGCGCATTGCAAATAAACAGCTGCACCACACTACACTTGTTGTTATTTATCTGTTTAATTCATTTATTTGCTTCTCTGACTTCATAACTCAAACTTTGTGGAACCTCAACGGATGTGGCTACAGCAAATTGCCTAGAAGGAAGTGTTTGTTTGCACAGTTATTTGCTTATGAAATGAATATATTTATTATGTGTACACATAGGCAGATATTTATGTATGTGTGGTGTGACTATGTTCATAACACCATTCATAATATAAGTAAATATGCATGTATGTAGATATGTGTTGACGCTTAAATGTGAACCGGTTAAGATTACTTTATTTGCTTACTTATTCATTATTTGTACGGGAGACAAGTAAGTCAACATGTGCGCGCTCATGCTTGCATGTAAGTATATATGCTTGTGCATATACAAATATATGTAAGTATTTTTAAACATATACATACATGCATAAATAATTCAGACGGTATACTTACTTGGCAAGGATAGCGTTTCACTGCCAGGAAGTCGTTCGTCATCTTTATGGCTTTGTATAAATTTTTATGCGAAAAGATAAATGTACCAACATTGTAGACATTTATATACTGCGAAACACTTGCAGATAGATATGTACAAAGGTATGGTCGCATTCATGTGCAAAAATAGGCAATCGCATATTTATCTGCCACTTGTGACGTGTGTTGAAATTCCGACCAACAGTTTTTGGCTGCTTGGCTGAATGACTCTACTCACTGCCGGCTACTCCTTATTTTTTGCCGACTATTTAGTATTCACCTCCTCTCGCCTACACAATTTATTTATTCGCGCCTTTTTGCTTCATTCGACTATCGTCGTCCGTACTGGTGGTCAAAACTCTGCGCACGCGTGTGTGTGTGTGTGTGCAAGTATGGTAGAAAAGTATGGAAAATTATTTAATGACTTTCAGAATTTCAAATGGAATACTTTAGTCGTGATTTAAATATTCGCACATGCATATTTCATTTGGCAGGCGTATTTTTGGCACTGCTGTACGAATACTTCCGCATATTTTACATATTCGCCTGTAGATTTTGATGGGCAAATTATTTTGGCTACCGCGCGCGTACGCGAATTTAAAAAGTTAAAAGAGTCATTCACACTTGCATATTTGTTTTGCATATTTCTGTGTTGGCTTATAAAAATATTGGCATGCGCTTGTGTGTAAATACATATAACTGACGGTATATAATTGGCAAGCCAAAGCTGTGAATTTTAACACTCACTGCAGACAGACGAGTTGAAAGAAATTAGCAGTAAATTGCATTGACACGGATTTTCAATATAGCATAAAGAAATAAGAAAAAGTGTATTTATGTAATGTTCTGGCGCCAACTCAATTTGGCAGCTCGAAAGTGGCAACGTGATGAAAATTTAAAATTTGGGAATGTAGTTTTATTGATCAAAAGATGCATAATATAAATCTGCTGTCAATAAATAGTATACTAGTTAGTTAAGTAGTTAAGTGTTAAGTAAGATGGCGTTCCATTATGTATTTGGAACCTCGTGAGGGATGTCCTTCTCACGCAGTTTGAACCTCGCTCCAATTTCAGTGTTGTAGCAGTCAGCAAGAGGGTAATGATGCTCCTCAAAGATTATTGTCGCTGGATCGCCCGTCATTTATACGGTTAAAATGAAGCAGTCTCAGGTACGAGACAAAAGTCAAATAATTAGTGTACTTTAAAGAACGACTTATGTATGGGTGCTGTGGGTCAGGTGCGCCGCATTTTGGGGTATGATTGGAGCCTAGACCTCAGGGACCGTAACAGTTACAACTTTTATTATAAAAATCGCTCTTTAACAATTATTTCTTGACTGTTATTTAATTACTCCTTAAATAACAGTTATTTCTAATTTTTATTTTATAAATCCAAAATAACAAAATAAATAATCTGCAAATAACAGTTATTTTTGATTTTTATATTATATGTCTTCGATAACTTTTACTTATAATAGTCATCAATCAGTCAGTGGCTTTTATTTTTTAAATCATACTTATTAAAGTCATTTGTATAAGTCGTAGTAAACTTTTGTTCTCTAATGCCTTCTTAACTGCATAATATGATAATGACTTTTATACGTATGACTTAAAAGATAAAGGTCAACGACTGATTTATATTGATGACTTTTAAGAGTAAAAGTCACTGGCTGCTTTTTATTGATGACTTCTACAAATAAAAGTCTTCAATTACAATATAAAAATCAAAAATAATTATTACTTTGGATCTATAAATTAAAATAGTTTGTACAAAAATTAAAAAAAAAATTAAACAAATTTTTATTAGATTTTCGGTGAAAAAATAACGTATCGCTTAGTTGTAGAACATTTCCCTCATAGCAAATTTTTCAATGACAGTTTTCATCAATAACTGTTATTTTTGGTCACTGCTAGGCCGCCGTGCCATGCGTATCATATATCAGGGCTTATTTGTGGTTTGTATCACGCAGGGATCGTCTGCTTTTTGGTATGAATCTGCAATGACGGTTGTGAGTCACCAAAAGATTTTGTCCTGCCAGAGGGTGATGTTGCTGGCTTGTCTGCCGTTATTTCGCACAGTTTCCTTTTACGTACTATAGCTTAACTTCCAGTTAAGAAGGATGTAAATTATATCCGCGAAACCCCAGATTTCAGATTTTTTCTTAGTCTGGGTTTTCTTTTGACTTGACATTGCCAAAGCGAGGATCCCAGACACGTTGTTTCTAAAAGCCGATGTGCTCTGACATTAGGGATTTATCTGCGATGGGAATTGAATGGGAACGAGTGGCCATATTGGCGACTAGTCCAGAGTGGTGTGGAAACTCAACTGGTTGCAGTTTCGGCTACGACGCCTAACCGGAGACTTAATCCTGGCACCATGGGGAACATGAGCTCCCAGAGTTAATTTTGGCCTGCTCTTGAGTATTGTCCCTCGTTAAGTATCGCATCGTGGAGGTTGTTGTTTAAACCCAAATTCGGGTAGAGCGGACTTTTTTTGACCCGATGTGCAGTTACATTGCATCGGGTGCCGATTTGCAGGCAATCTTAGGCAAAATATTATTTCTTAAGGAGAATCCATAGTTTCCCTAATATGAAATTTATACGACGTCTATGAAAGTGGATTTTGTTCGGAAAAAAAATCTCTCTTCATTTGAGCAGGCGAACCAACTATATAAACAACTTATGTATGTATATATATTTAATTTCATTCCTATATTTTAATAAAGCCTACCCAAAATTAAAAGCTGAAAAATGTATAGATTAACTAATTAAAAAAATATAAAATTCTCATTTCCACACACAACCAATGACTGAGAGCATTTAACTGCTAAAGCAAAAGCTCTGCATCTTCCCAAATGATTCATTGAATTAAGCTTTCATTCAGTTGTCGTTACGGCAATCAAACTGCCAACACCTACTAAGACTAAGAATATGATTTATCACCAAAGAGGCAAAAGACAGCGATGATTTATATTCGACAACCGAAAGGATAGAAAGAAGAAGAAAAAGAGTTGTGTCCAGCATGTCTTTGAAGTTTTGCGAAAAATATAGAGCAACGAGCAAATTTGAGTGCGAAACTCAACTGTGTAGGTACGTTCATAACTACAAAAAGAAAGCATACAAATGTATACAAAAAGAGCTATGGCTCTGCTAAGTACTCACGAGGTGTTTGTGTGAAATAGGTTTTATCCGTTAGTTTGCAATACATACGTAGAAATTGAATTGCATACCGTCATAAACATAACAAAAGGCTTCAAGTGACATTTTTCGGCAAAATGTTTTTTAAATTGTTATATTATAATTTAACACTTTGCAATAAAATTAAAAAGTGATAGCTTAAAATATTCGCGAATCAGAGGTACTGCTTGGAACCTTAAGCAACTATAGCGTCCATTTGTTTCCGCTCTTATGTCAAACTCGATTCTTGACATAGCCGGAAATTTTTATTTTTCCCCGTCTACTTTCATTTCCACAAATATCGTTTTCTTATCTTCTTTGCGTGCTCGTTTCATTTTAACTCCTTTGGTAATAGATTCCTGCCAAAGTTTAATTTGTCATTTTAGCCTATGATGGAAATGACTCGGACCTCCAGCAATGTGTAGCAAATAACGCACTATCCAGCCCAGCGTGCTTTTATGGTTGTTTTTTTTTTGTTACTGCAGTTAATATTTGAAAGTAGAAAACCAACGCTTGAAAGACGCACAGTGGATGAGAAAGCAAGAGATAAAGTTCAAAATAGAATGATATGGTATTTTTGATGGTAATGGTTGTGGTAATGGTTGCGGTTATGGTGATGCTAATGCTAATGGTAATGATTATGGTTGTGCTAGATGTAATTATAATGGTAATGGTAATGCTAAAAGTAATTTCGGTGGTAATGCTAAATACGTGGGTACTGGAAATTTTAACTGTAACCGTAAGCACAATGTTAATGGTAATGGTAATGGTTGTGGTTATGGTAATGCTAATGGTAATAATTATGGTTGTGGTATGTGACTGTAATGGTATTGGCAATTGTATTGGCAATTGTAGTTTTAATGATAAATGGTTATGGATATGATAATGGTAATGTTAGACGTAATTATGATGGTAATGGTAATGCTAAAAGTAATTTCAATGGTAATGCTAATAACGTGGGTACTGGAAAGTTTAACTGTAACCGTAAGCACAATAGTAATGGTAATGCAGAATGGCATCAGTATCAGAAATCAGTGCCGGATTTAGTATCTATGGGACCCTAGGCTCTTTTCGTGGTGCGGGCCTCCTAGGAGTAACAAGGCAAATGGTGCCCATGGGTCTGCTACGGATTACTGCTTTTTAAAGTTGTAAACATAACCTAACCTTACAGGTAAAAATTGCGATTAGGTTTTTCTATACAATCTAAAAATTACTGCTTTATAAATTTTAACCCATGTTATTTTTTTTTGTTTTGAATGAAAAAAAAAAAACAAAATAGCTTATGAGTGGGCCAAAAAAATTTTCGAACGAAAAAGTACGTGTGTCATTATTTGGATCAACAAATATTTGAATTTCATCGAATTTGAAAATCATGCCCGTACCTGGCCGGTCTTCTTGAAATGGAAAGCATCACATACGTATGTATGTACAGTGCCGGACAAAAGTATTGGCACTGAGAATTTTTTACAAAGTTTTTTATTCCAGTTTCTTTACGCTAATTTTTTATAAAAGTATAGTTTATACTACAACAAAAAAACATAAAAAATCTATAAACTTTGTTCAAAATTCAGGAAAATTCAATAAATTTGCATATTATTTGCAACTTTCCAATCAGAATTTTCAGTCATTGTGATTACAAATTTGACTTTCTATGAGTATAAACCCCCGTCGCTTCCCAAATGTAGAAGTTGCATCAAGAAAGTACCTACCTTTCTCTCATGGTCACCAACAGTCCAGCAGAAAGGTCATTTTCTAAAGAGAAGCTGATAATAAACCGACTTCAGAAGTCCATGACATAATCCAGACTGAACTTTTTCGCTTTACTGAACATCGAAAATGACGAGTTGCGGCAAATATACCACGATGACGTCATCAACGACTTTATTGAAATGAAAATTAGACGGAAACCAATCAGAATAAAGTAGGTATTTTATTTATATTTTCTAGTGTTATGGCCTCATTAATAAAAACTAAAGTAGCTTTAACAAAGATTTATAAACTCAAAAATGTATGAAAACGACATTTTATAAAGCTCTTTAGACCAACTTTATTTTATATGAATAAGGCCATTAATATTTTTATTCTGAGTTTATGGTAATAAGTACAGTGCTGATCAAAAGTATTGGCACAGAGAATTGCAACTTTCTGAACAGATTTTTCGGGAAAATTCTAAGTATGCCAGTTTGAAGTTGCTACACAACCGCGTTGATTTTTGAGATTTTTTTTTTGCGGGCGGTGTTTGCGAAGTGTGTAGGCATGTACGTAAGCGTAAGCCTCATACGGCATTAAATCAGACTAGCAACGGGTTATCCTATTTCGGCTTTCAACTTGACATCAAGCAATGACATTAAAATCGATGCCACCTGCCGCCTGCCACCGATACCGAGACAGCTGCAGCAGATAATGCTACAAACGACCATGGCTTTAGCTTTGACTTTGACTTTAGCTCGTTTTTCATTTTCAAATATCAGCTTTGTTGCTAAATCAAAAAAAAAACAAAAAAAAACAGAAACCAAAGTAAAAGAAAGAAGGCAAATTCTATTCTCATATCTACCGAACTTCTGTGGAAAGTTGCAATGTTTACAATGTGCGGCTTTACTCCGACGTTTCAGATTATTCACTTTTGCCATGCCCAACATTTTTTCCTTGCTGCAACTTTGTTACTCCATTATTTTGTTTGTATTTTAATCAATTTCGTTTACATACACATGCAGTTTCCTATTCTTCAATTATACAAATGACATTTCTACGTGCAGACCTCTCAGTTGGCTATGGCATTTTTGTGTCTTATTGGCAAATCAGCAAAAAAGAAAGCAGAATGGGCAAATTGTGGCAGAATGCAAAAGCAACTAAAAATGTGTAACAAAAGATAACTTCAGAAAATTCAGAATAATGTTTGTATGCACGAGGATATGCTCTGAACTAACGTCACATTCACTGACGACACTTTGATAATGGTTATGGGATGAGTGTCATGGATCTCTTTAGATAAAAATGTTGTGATATTGAATGATAAGGAGTAATTGATGGTTTCTACAAGAGCTGCAGCCAATGATGTACAAAAATATATACATACACATATTTAAATAAGAATGTTTTGTTACTGAATTGGCTTATAAATGAGCGGAACAAAATATGGTTGATTAGAAAAATTATTATACGTTCAATAAAGAGCTATAAATGCCATCGATTTAAAACGATATTTTTTTGTAGAGAGTTGCCACCGTTTTAAAAAATTAAAATCCATTCGATAATACGGAGAACAGAATTAGGCGTACCCACGCCGATCGAGATCATTTATTTCGAAAATATTTTTAAGGGGGTTGCCACCTATGAAAAATTGAAAATCGAAAAGAAATTAATAAGTTAAAGAAAATATCACAAAAATGTAGGTGTCAGACGAAACAGTTTAAGACAGTTTCGTACGGTCTCTCGAAGAGGGTTGCCACCTTTGAAAAAAGTTTAAATCACTTTAATTAATAAGTTAAACGAAATATTTTAATATGGATATCTTTTTTGAAAATATTTTTGACGAGGGTTGCCACCAGCTTACGAAAATAAATTAAATTGACAAGTTAAATGAAGTTTTACGGATGCGAACCGACAAACTTTTAAAGCTTTTTTCACGAAAACATTTTGAAAAGGATAATAAGTACTACATACTTCTTTAGCGCTATATGTGTGGCTAATGAAATCATAATTTTGCAAATATTTTGCAGATGGTTACCTTATGTTTACAAGTCATATACTATTTTTCCATATGTTAAATGAAGTATTACATAACACTCGAAACAGATATTAGAAATCTTTGCCACCTGTTTGAAATTCAACTTGAATTAAATTAACATGACAAATGAAGCACTACAAAAGGATGACGAATCAAACAAAATATGTTTGATAAGGCTTTATTTCGGAAATATTTTAAAAGGGGTTGCCACCTGTTTAAGAGTGTAATTTAATTTAACTATTTACTTTAATAAAATATTACAGTACGGAAATTAAACGAAAGCAGAGTGTCTCACCTAATTTGAGTGTGAAATGCAATTTAGGTGAACATTTCCAAATTCGAATACCTTTCGTTTTTACAGTAAGGATTTTCCACCTTCCACAAATTTCAACCTATTTAGTCTACTTACGCGAAATGAAATACAACAATAAGACACACTTCTTAAAATACCGATCATCCTATAAAAGCAATTTAAGAAATATAATGTAAAGACTACTTACAAAATTTGAATTTTTTATAATGAAATGACCAATTCAGTTGAAATTAAACACCCCGACTATGTTCTGGAACATCGAGACAATAAGCAACTTTTTCATGTAAAATATAGCTTTTTAGTGATATAATTTATTTTCTAACTTCACGCAGGCGGGGCTGCGGGCATAAGCGAATTTCGTACATTTGCTTCTAACGTTGATAAACTCCTAAAATTGGATGTAATTTAGTGCGTCGACAGGTCGTATACGTAACTTTTCAAATGAAGGAATCTTTTTGAATGTTGCATTGTAGAGAGAAAATTAAAATGAAGGGTACACAATATATTAGTGCTATACGCTAAGGCATTTAATGTAGCCTAGCACTTCCGAGGGCATTTTGTTCCAATTTTCAAATGGATTAAGTTTAGAACCAAAGAAGTGATCTAGTATGCCCCTAGTGAAATCATCACATTCACAAGAGAATACATATGTTTTGGCGTTTCTTCGTTTAGCACGAAAACCAAAAAAAAAGAATTCACTGAGGTCTTTGCAAAAGGAACAGTGTCGCTTTTAGTGCCCAGTGTAAACTCTGAGGTCCTCTCTGCCTAAATTAAGTAGCTTCTTTGAAGCTTCTTTTGAAGAGCAGATAAATGGTTTAGCTTGTCTCTGCCCTTGACATTGCATACAGCGCCGGTTGATTATTTCGGCCACCCTCTTATCTTTTATCCGGACCATCAAAATAATGCAGTAACCACTTATTTCGCTAGGCATCTTCATGGCCATCATGCCCTTTATGCCCCGCTACATATGATAAAAATAACTTCGTTCTTGGTACCAAGAGTATTATTTGCTAACTTAAAATTTATTTTGTGGGGCTACAGTGCCAGCGGGACTGCCTGACACATCCGCATAATGCAGATACATACATATATGGAGCTCTAACCGCCTAAAAAGGCAAGCAACATTGTTTTTAATTGTCTGTTTTATTCAGAAATGTGTCTAGATAATCTAGACGCGATTTTGCATGAAAAATTAAATTTTGCAAAACAAAATCGCTTACCTATGTCTCTTCTGAGTCATTTTCTGCCGCTGCGCAGCCTAAGAGCAAGTGTTGAGATAACTCTTCTTCAATGCAGCTGTGACAATGAGTATAAGGTTAGTCTCTTTCCATGAATATCAATCGGACAATGTGCTGTCAATATACCATAATTGGGAATGGTGACATTGTGAGCCTAAGGTGATCGCTAAACACCCGCAATTGTAAAGCAGAAAGACCTTTCAGCAGCATATGCCCTGGTCTTTGCTCAGAATTCCCCCAGTTGGCACGAGGTCCGTCTTTCCAAGAGAAGTCCACAAGTACTCATGGAAGCTCACACTCGCTCTTTTCTTGGTGAGACCGCTAGAATGCTGCTTCTTCTGGCCAGCTCATCAACCACACAGTTTCCTACGAAACCATTTTATCCTGACACCTAAACACGCATGTCTGTGCAAGTAATACCCAGAAAAGAGAAATCTTGCATTTATCTGCTAACCTTAAGCGAGCCCAGCGCTCTGGCCTTCGAGTGGTTTTCTGAGTATATATTAGTAGTCAATTGACTGCGTCCCTAACCAATGCTTGGAAACCATAACTGGAAGCCCACATTTAAGGTTGATGGAGAGTTCTCTAAAAAGACCCGTACACCGGCTTTTCCTTCATCTTTTACCCAACCGTGTAAAAGTTCGCCAGTGCGTCCTTCCAATCGTCGATCCCCCGCCTTATCCGTTCCCTCGTACACAAAAGAGCTAATTGATACTTTCACGGTGATTCGAGTTTATCAGGGACTCTTGATCTAGATATGCATGTTGAGCTCCTGACAGATGATCACCCTGATATCCCGGAAGAGAGGCTGAGTGGTCTGAAATTCCTGGGAGAGATGTGAATGTGAGAGTTTTTTTTCAGTTTTTGAGGATGTATGCTCGTACAACACAGTTAGCGAAGATAGGAGCCAGTTAACGTCAGGATGTCTACAGAGCATTTGGCAGATGGGCGCCGATAATGCCGTCTGCTCTGGCTGACTTGAACGGCTTCAAAGAGTCAATCGCCCACGTAAAAGATACCTATCCAGCAGGTAACTCAATACATTGCCATTATTTTAGACCGCAATTTTTCATAACAAAAAAAAGCCTAAATACTTCAAGGGCGAGAATAGCGAAGTTGAAAGCGTTATGAGGACCGTATTTTAGTTAGGCAATTTGTAATATACAAGCTGCTCCACATATGACTTATGATTATAAAGTTATGATTATGATTTTTTTTTTAGATTTAAAAAGAAATACATTTTAATGTATTCCCTTTAATATTCAAATTCAGACACACTTCTAAAACTAATAGAAGCAAAACAAAAAAAGTGAATAACTTTTCAAAGCAAACTTTAAAACCTGCATACATAATTTATGAATATGCAATCAAAAGCATATCCACAAGCTACCTCAAGCTTTAACCGCATACACTCAGCCAGGCAACACATTTGCAACTCAGCTGCAGAGATGGGAAGCGAGACAGTAATTTGTAATTCATACGAATCGCACCTTCAGCCAACAAAACAGTTGTAGCGCTTACAACCACATACATACAAACATATTATCAGCGACAGTTCCCAGCAATAAAATGGTAACGATTTGGTAGTAGCTGCGGTGACGGGCTACTTGTTGAATATTTGCCTAAATTTTAAGAATCCAATATCAAACCAAATCGCCAATTTTGAGATAAAAACACCTTTGGTAGGTTTTATAGTTATTTTTTTTTTTTAAACAATAGGGGTTACTACGATTATTGAATTTATATCACGTTTTATCACGTTTATCGGCAGTTTGTAATGTTAGATGAATACCCCTATTATAAACGTTATATATTTATGTAATTCAGTTGAACCATAACAACATGGCCAAACATTTTTATTGCTTTTTTTCCATGTCCATTCTTGAAATCGTGCCTGTAATAATTGGTGTCCACAACAAAGAAAGAA
>NW_016168552.1:0-9251 GCF_001687245.7 Rhagoletis zephyria
AATTCCGCTTATTGTCTTGCATTTGTTTTGTTGTTGCCACGCGCAAGACCATAAGTGTCTCGTCGGCAGAATGGCCGTATGAGTTATTAAAGCGGTATTGAACTTTTGCTTGTTGTTACGTGCAAAGCTATAGACGCGCCGTCAGCAAATTCGGTGGGAGCGGTGTTTTGGCCGGATGCGTTATTAAAGCGGTATTGAACTTTTGCTTGTTGTTACGTGCAAAGCTNGGGTTAATTTGAATATTAGCCGTTAGTGTAAGTTTGTCTATTATCCTTTATTCTTCATCATCATTCTTAATCAATATAATGTATTCATTCTAGCATACTATGTGTCAATGTAAGCTTATCTCTTTCACTTGATGTACATACATAAGTTACTTCGGGAACTTTCCAAAAATGATGTGCAATAAAGAGCAGTTGTTGAGTGACATTGAACGAGTACGGTCATTTGAAGTAGACTACTACAATTCCTCAGAAGAGGGATTATCCCATCGCCTAATACAAATTTTTTCTACTCCTCGGCGCGTTTGCGAAAAAAAAAATAAAAAATAAAAATAAAGCGAAAAGTTTAAGACAGTATTTATAAAAACATACGTGCCTAAAATACAAAGATACATATGTGTATGCACATTAAAAAACTGAGTGCAGATGGCTGTGTGTAAAACAAACTAAACGAATGTGTGTGTAAGCAGCAAAGAAAAAAGGATTGTAAGAAAAACGTGAGAAGTAATTTAAGAAAAGCGTGCAAATAATAAAAGAACAGTGAAAGAAAACAGTTGAATTAAAAACTGATTGATTGAAAAATAATAGAGAAAACATTTGTTGCCATCTAAAAAGAGTGACAATAAAAGAAAATGGACAGTGAAGATTTAGCAAAATATAGCGTCATGCAGTTGCGTGCATGGTTGCCTTCGTGTGGTAATAAGAGCTCGTTGATTGTTCGCCTTAACGATGTACCTATGGCCGAGCGAGGCAGCTGTCCCGTATTGGACGGAATGAGTTCTCATTTAACGGAAAACGAGCGAGATGAGCAAATGGACCAACACACAGAAGTAGAAACAGCAGCGCAAACATACGAGAAAAACAAAAGCAGCGATGGTACAACGCAAGCAGAGCAATCAAATCAACAGACTAGTGTCAGTGTAGCGGAATTTGAAATGCTAAAGCGGGAGGCCGAATTGTTG
Source organism: Rhagoletis zephyria (assembly GCF_001687245.7). Classification (NCBI taxonomy): domain Eukaryota; kingdom Metazoa; phylum Arthropoda; class Insecta; order Diptera; family Tephritidae; genus Rhagoletis; species Rhagoletis zephyria. Next base: position 1,184 of record NW_016168552.1, read on the forward strand.
CGACGAGAAAAAGACTTGCTAAAGCGAGAAAATGTTCTTTTGCTACAAACAATGCGTGGTGGTGAAATACCTAGCTGCGCAGCTGCAGCCCGGCAAAAAATTTCATTCGAGATGATAAAAACTCTTGTACCCGATTATGATGGTGGTCTGAATTTTAGCATTTGGATTGCGCAATTGAAAAGCGTTGCCGATGCATATACTGTGAACGAGAATGAATTACGGGTTCTAATGCTTAGCAAATTAAAGGGTAAAGCACAGAAATGGTTACAAAGCAAGCCGGATTTTGCAATCAAGAGCGTAAATAATTTGATTGACGAGATGAACGAATTATTCGGTTTAAAAGAAAACCGAATTTTAATACGACGTCGCTTCGAAGCTAGAAAATGGAAGGCTGGCGAGAAATTTGTCGAATATTTAAACGACAAGGTAATACTTGCTAACCCATTGCAACTGGAGGAAGAAGAAATCGTAGAATACGTGATTGAGGGTATAAGTGACTATCGTCTACGAACTCAAGCGTATTTACAATGCTACTCAACGAAGGCGCAGTTACTCCAAGCTTTCTCCAAGGTTGAAATCAAAGCAAATTCAACAGCAGCAGATGCAAACCAACGTGAAGTACGATGCTACAATTGCAATATTAAAGGACATATTGCAGCCGATTGTCGTAAACCAAAGAGATAATTTGGGGCATGTTATGTGTTCGGCAGCAAAGAACATCGGGCGGCAGTATGCTCAAATAAGAAAGGGGTTCACCTGGTCGAGGACTATGTAAGATTATTTCATGTTATTATTAAAAGTTCTACAAATATTTCCTTTTCGTTAGAATGTTTAATCGATACTGGTAGCCCAATCAGTCTTATAAAGCGGTCCTGTGGCGACGGAAAAGTGGATTCAGCTCATATATCAAATATAAATATTACTTATTTTGGTTTGAATAATGAAAAAATTTGAACTTATGGAAAGTTTTTGTGTTGCATTAAAATAAATGAAAAATTATTTGAAATAAATTTTGTAATCGTTGATGACAGTACTATGCATTATGAGGCTGTGTTGGGCAGGGACTTTTTAGATGTTTGTAAATATAAGTTAGTCAGAATGAGTGAAGCAGATTATTTGATAAATAGTAATGATAATGTAACAATGATGTGTAAAAATGATGAAAAGGGAATTTGTAATGAAAATGAGCGATCAAATCAAGTTAGATGTTATAGTGAAGAGGTAATTAAGGATTCCAAATATAAAGAGGATAGATATAATGAAGAACAAGATTTTATAAAACAGCTTTTGTTAATTTCAAATGTGGATGATGAGAAACCAGATTTTATAGTCGGCTCTGGGTTAAATTGTTATGATACGCATAGATTGTTTGAGATTTTTACGAAATATTACAAAAATCCTAAGCGTCCAATAGAGCCACAAGTTAAAAGTGAAATGAAATTAATTGTCGAAAATGTAGAGCCTTTCAACTGTCCTCCATGGCGTCTGTCGCCATGGTATGTGTCGCCGATTGTACTGGTTCGTAAGAAAACTGGCGACATTAGAACGTGCGTGNTACTGGTTCGTAAAAAAACTGGCGACATTAGAATGTGCGTTGATTATCGGACGCTTAATAAAGTAACAGCTAAAGACAATTACCCCATACCTCTTATTGATGATTTGCTAGACAGAATGGCAAATAAGAATATCTTCACAAAACTAGATTTAAAGAATGGGTTTTTCCATGTATTTATGCACCCGGAGTCAGTTAAGTATACCTCCTTTGTGACTCCGCNATAAGAATATCTTCACAAAACTAGATTTAAAGAATGGGTTTTTCCATGTATTTATGCACCCGGAGTCAGTTAAGTATACTTCCTTTGTGACTCCGTTAGGTCAATTCGAATTTTTACGCATGCCGTTTGGGCTTAAAAATGCCCCGTCGACATTTCAGCGCTTTGTAAATAAGATTTTTTCAGATATGGTTAGGGAAAATAAAATAATAATATATTTAGACGATATAATGATTGCTACTGGAGATATAGAGGAACAGTTTGAAATATTGATAGAAGTATTCAAGAGGTTAANCCCCGTCGACATTTCAGCGCTTTGTAAATAAGATTTTTTCAGATATGGTTAGGGAAAATAAAATAATAATATATTTAGACGATATAATGATTGCTACTGGAGATATAGAGGAACAGTTTGAAATATTGATAGAAGTATTCAAAAGGTTAGCTGATAATAACTTAAATTTGAGGCTTGATAAATGCGAATTTTTCCAGAATGAAATCAAATATTTAGGTTATACCATCTCGAAAGATGGGATCAAAGCTGATGAAAAAGGCCTAGAGGCCATTAAAAATTTTCCAGTCCCAAATAAGGTACAAACAGTGCAAAGCTTCATAGGACTATGTTCATATTTTAGACGGTTTGTTAAAGACTTTTCAATAACTGCTAAACCCCTGTATGATCTGACTCGAAAAGACAAAAAATTCAAGTTTGGTTTTGAAGAAATTAAATGTTTTGAATTGTTGAAACAAAAATTGTTAGAAGCCCCAATACTTGCTATCTATGATCCGAAAGATGAAACTGAATTGCATTGTGACGCGAGCGCATTGGGGTTCGGGTCAATATTGATGCAACGTAAGTCGGATAAAAAGCTTCATCCCGTGTTTTATTTCTCAAAGCGAACTAGTGAAGCAGAATCAAAGTATCATAGCTTTGAACTTGAAACGTTGTCCATCATTTATGCACTTCAGCGATTTCGTATATATCTTCAAGGACTTAAATTTAAAATAGTCACTGATTGCAATTCATTAACCATGACACTGAATAAAAAAGAGTTAAATCCCAGAATAGCTAGATGGGCATTAGAACTTCAAAATTTCGATTACACTTTAGAGCATAGATCCGGCACACGTATGCAGCATGTTGACGCTTTAAGTCGCAATAATAATGTATTAGTGGTAGATATTAACACTTTTGAAGACAATTTAATCATTTGCCAAGCCAAAGATAAAAAATTGAAAGATCTGCGGGATATGTTACAGGATAGTGAACATAGCTTGTATGAAATGCGCAACGGAGTAGTATACAGAAAGATAGACAATGGTAGAATTCTGTTTTGCGTCCCTGAAGATATGGAGACTCATATCTTATTTAAATACCACGATGAGATGGGCCATATTGGCGTTGATAAAACGGTTGATCTCATATCAAAAAGTTATTGGTTTGCGAAAATGAGAGAAAAAACTGCTACCCACATTAAAAATTGCCTGAAATGCATAGTGTTTTCGTCAAAACACGGAAAAGAAGAAGGCTATTTACACAATATTCCGAAAGCGGAGAGCCCGTTTGAAGTAGTACATGTAGATCATTTCGGACCGATAGATAATTCACGTTCCAAGAAACACATATTTGTTGTTATAGATTCTTGCACAAAATTTGTTAGGCTATATGCAACAAAAACTATTAACACTAAAGAGGTAATTAGCGCACTTAAAGATTATTTCCGCTCGTATAGCAAGCCGAAAATAATAATCTCAGATAGAGGTAGCTGTTTCACCTCGAACGATTTTATGCAATTCATGGAAGCGGAAAATGTACAACACATAAAAATAGCAACAGGATCTCCACAAGCAAATGGCCAAGTAGAGAGGGTAAACAGGAGCTTAGGGCCAATGATAGCTAAATTGTGCGATTCTGAGCGTAATATTCATTGGGACAATGTAGTTGAAACTGTCGAATATGCCCTTAATAATAGTATACATAGGACTATAAAACAATATCCCAGCGTAATGCTCTTCGGCATTAAACAGCGAGGTAAAATTATAGATTTTCTAAGCGAAGAATTGAAGGAGGGAGAACCAAAAAATACCAAACAAAGTCACGAGGAGGTAAGAATGCAAGCTTCAGCAAATGAAAAGCGTCTGCAGTCCTATAATAATAATTATGTTAACAGCAAACGGCGGGCTGCGAACCAGTACAATGAAGGTGATTACGTTCTGATCAAAAATTTCGAATCAACGGCAGGTGTATGTAGAAAGCTAGTCCCTAAATTTAAAGGGCCTTATAAAATTTCCAAAGTCTTACGAAATGATAGATACGTGTTGGAGGATGTTGAAGGTTTCCAACAGTCACTAATACCATACAAAGGAGTTTGGGCCGTGGCGAATATACGACCTTGGTTAAGCAAAAGCTAAAAATAAATTACTTAAGATCAGGTGATCTTTCGGTCAGAATGGCCGAATTGTAGCAATAAATAAGCAGTTAACCCTTAGTATGACGCCTTAGCCCTAAGTATATAAAAGTATCGATGTAGGATTAATTTGAATATTAGCCGTTAGCGTAAGTTTGTCTATTATCCTTTATTCTTCATCATCATTCTTAATCAATATAATGTATTCATTCTAGCATACTATGTGTCAATGTACATAAGCTTATCTCTTTCACTTGATGTACATACATAAGTTACTTTGGGAACTTTCCAAAAATGATGATGCAATAAAGAGCAGTTGTTGAGTGACATTGAACGAGTACGGTCGTTTTCTTTGAAGTAGACTACTACATACTTTATTTTATTCCTTCGATTGTACATGTTAAATAAAAGCTTGTTTTTTAAAAATTTTTTTTTTACATTATTTTATTTAAGTTAGAGCTCATACTTTCAATGCATTCGCGCGTTGAAATCCTGGATGTATATAATAGGGTATAATCAACAAACTGGCAGATCTTGACTCCTCGTAATACTTTTCCATATCGTTGATGTATATGAGGAGTGTAAGTGTTCCCAGCACCGCCCCTTGTGGTACTCCTAACGCGACTGTGTTCAGGTCAAACTCCCACTCAGATATTCGCGTACACTGCCTTCTATTGCATAAATAGCTCTCGAACCATTTTCTCTCAACTCCCTGCATTCCGTACTTTGTCATTTTCTTTATTAATATGCTTCGGTCGATCAATTGCTCCCTTAAAGTCGAGGAAAACAGCCACTACACATTTTCACACAGCTATTTCTGGTTTCCAGCTCGTGATTACGCCGACTCACAGCTATGGCGCTGTCTAAACCGGATTGGTTTTCAGAAAGCAATCGGTTATTCTCCATATGTGCTTGTAATTGTTTATGCACAACCTTCTCAAGAATTTTGCTTTCTGTCATCAACATATTAGTTAGGCGAAATTCCTCTGGCTTATCTTTGTTCTTAACTTATTCTACGGGTATGACTGCTGAGACTTTCCACATATCGGGAAACTCACCGGCTTTCAGCGAATCGTTTATGATATGCAGGAAAATCGGTCCGATAAAGTGAAATGCGGACATAATCATTTTCATGGATATCAAGTTGAAATCTTTTTTGTTGTTCATACTGTTAATCACCCGTTCTGAGTCGTGTATGTTTAATAATGTGAAATTGAACTCAACATCGCTTTGCTGTTTATCGTCATTATATCTAACTAGTGGAATACTGCTGTTAATTTCTTCGACACTTTTTGTAAAAAATACACTCATTCCGTTTGCCATTTCGCGCTTATTTGTTACCACTTTACTGTTTAAGAACGCTTTGAATAATTCATTCGTTTCCTCGTTTAGAACCAGATGTTTAATTATTATCCACATTGCCTTTTGGTCCCTTGCCACCTGCATTTGGTTTGGTATAAAATTGTTCCGCGCAAATTGTAGCTGGTGGACATACCGATTTCTGTATTGCTTTTTTTTTTGCCAATCACTATGTTTTCTGCTCCATTTCGCAGTCTCATACAATTGAAATTTTCTATCTTTCATAGTACTCAGATAGTTGTTGAACCATCCGTCAAAGTTTCTACGACCCGAAATTACCTTAGTTTTGGTCATCATTTTAATTGAGTCTTTTAGCAGGCTACTAAAACTTATAGCCATTTCATTGACGGTGTGGTTTGAGTTGGTCTCCATTAGATTAGTTCTATTGTTTTTTACTATTTCGCCAATAAATGTTTCTTGGTTTAATTCGATTGTTTTGATTGTCTTTTTGTTTGTACTTTGTTTAAATTTCTGCATTTTAGTTCGATTACAATGGACTCATGATCACTCACTGTATAGTGAGAGTTAACATTCGCTTCTATATTAGACATATTTGTAAATGTCGCACTAGATATAGTTATTCTCGTCGGTTTCATTATAACAATCTATTGGTAGACTGCGATTGTTGGGAGTTTTTGGTCGCATAAAATTAAAAAACCCAATTTTTTTTTAATTTTTCAACTTTAACCATCGCTTCAAACATTATTAATGCCGGTTGTTCAATGTCTGATTAGCACAAATCTGAGGTAGAAGCTCCGGTTAGATACAACGACTGCTTTACCGATCACATGTTATACGCATGATGTCGAAATCGTCGATAATGAAGTTTAGTCGGAAAGTAGCGATAACCAGACATTGAACAACCGGTCTGTTCCAATAGCAGTCCGGTTTACAGGATTTAGTCAGAACTTACAGGAAGTCGTTCCTATTGACATAAAACCTGTAAGTGGGAACACTTTTGAGAGAGTAACTGAGCAACTGATCCTAGTCGAAGTTACAGGATTTAGTCCGGAGTTTTTTCCCGTAAGTTCATGAAAAGTGTCAAACGATCAGCTGATTTGCATGCGCAATCAAAAACAGAAAGCGGTGAAAGCAAAAATCCTTGTATTTTTAAAAAAAATGGAAGTAAACAACGAAATATTTGAATATGTATGGATTTTATTAATCAGTAAATGTAAACAAACCGACTGAGGTTTTTACAGGAAATAGTGCTTTTTGCGTTCCCGTGCACTTCTGCATCTGTTCTCTTTTTACTGTCACTTGAGAGAGTAAAATTGTAGTTTGACAGTTCCACAGGTTTTAGTCCGAGATTCAAAGGAACAGACTATATACTGTTACTTGATAGGGTCGACAACCTATCTGAAAAGCTTCGTTATATGTACATAAACTAAGAACACACTGCTTGTTAAAAAGTTCTAGTCAGAAAAACAATAAGGTTGTCTTTTACTACGTTTATGCAACAGAATTCATGAATTTTTCATTTCCGTTTACACATAGTTAGCGAATTCGCTTTGTAAAAGTGGCAAAGCGACAAACTAAACAGTAGGGTTGTAATTATTTGAATTTATTTTATATTTGAACAACTCCACGTAACTTGCCCAGTGTTGTAAATCCTGTTTATGAAACTCATGATTTTTTATCTAAAAGCATCATAACCCTAGTGAACAGCTATTTGTGGAACGTGCCGGACTTGCACTTCACGATTTCAGGAAATTATGCCGAATTCATGGTTAACTTTCGCGTATAATTGCATTCATGAAATGGTGATTATGCAGCCAATGTTAACCCAAATTCATGAAATGAATTCGTGAATTAGCTTACGCATAAACGTAGTATGTAAAACAAGCAAAATTAGTGGACACACATACTTACTACTTAAGTAAAGATTGCTGATTAACTTCCACTGTTCATTTTCAGATCATACATTTAATCTGCACTTAATATGTAAAAAAAAATCATATACCAATTACACGTAAACCGAAAATAAAACAAAAATAAAACAGGAAATATTGCTAAGTACACAAATAAAAAGTGTGAGAATCGGAAACATACGACAGCCGTCATATTTCAGCTAGAAAGTTACACCCCTATTCTGCAACTCTTTCGTATTTGGATTTTGCTTCGAATCTAGGGTGGCCAGATATTATAGTGACATAATCAATACAGTTGGGATCAAAAATCAGTACAAAGCCATAAAAATCAGTTCATTTATAAGCGTATTTTCTATTATTAACAATATATCAACCAAATAACAGCGCATTAATTTAACAAATAATAAATAATAAACTTTTAAATACATTCAGTATTATCAATATGAAAATTCATTACTTTAAAACAAATCAAAGGTATTACGTATGTATGTACAGCTGTGCTCACGAAAATAGTAGTAAAATGTATTGACAGGTTGTGAAAATTTTTCTTTCCTTACATAATTTAAATTTTTTAGAAAAATATAGTTAATTCTATAACAAAAAACAAGTAAGAAAGTCTAAGTTCGGGCGGAGCCGAACATTAAATACCCGGCATTAC
>NW_016168552.1:9261-19070 GCF_001687245.7 Rhagoletis zephyria
TTCATTCTGATCATTTATGTATACATTTGTGTATATCTATCTCGATTCGTTTTGCCTGTTACAAACAACCGTTATGTGAACAAAGTTATAATACCCTTGTGCACAAGTGCGCTCGGGTATAAAAATGTGAGTTGAAGTGTCAAACTTTCTATAATATTTATAAAAATTGAGAAAATTAAAAAAAAATTTTGCCCATTCAGTTTCAGTAGAAGACGAGCTCGAGCCAGAATCTGTTTCCATATTTTAAGCTACAAATTTAAAACATATTTAGATGGTGTGCTTATTAAATACAACATTCACATTAAAATGTTGACTAAAAGGTATATTACCGAATTATCGCTAAACGAATTTTCGAGTACGAATGAAATTTAATAGTGTTAAATGTGTATGTGCAAGTAAAATTACAGGTAGTCGAACATCAAAAATCAAAGTAAAGCTGAAGCAATCATACATTTCCTAAATTCTAAATTACTCTAATTGTTCATTTCATGTTTTATTGTTTGCTTGCTGGTCAATGTAAACATCACGTAATGTATTGTAATAGATTTCATAAATAATTGCGACCCTGCGGGGTTTTGTGTAATAGTGTAACAAACTCCATTTTGTGCAGCGCTTGCAAACACACTACGGCAACCCCTGTTGGTTTTCGTTTGCTTCCGTTCGAGTTTGCCGACGATCCATGATTCAATAATACAAGGTTAGATAATTAATGACAGCTGCGGTTTGACACTCCCTTACAAAAGGTTGCATTTACGAAGGACAGAGAAGGGCAAGAATGTAATCCCTTGTTGCGAAAATGGTAGTAGAAAAGTAGGCAAAGTAGGCAATTAGTAGTGAAATTCCTTTTGTAAATTCTATTGTATTTGCAGGAAATCTGGACTTTTAAACGAAATGTTGCACGTAATATTGATATATCTACGTGAATTACGTAATTTATGTGCTATTTAGCTGTACAAAAACTGCAAAATGACTCAAAATTAAATAAGACTACTATGAGATTGATGTAAACATCCAATGCTTATGTTTTCATCAGTTAAATATGCTTCATATGCATATACAAATAAACATATTGCACAAAAGCTTATACTTTTATTTCACACCAAAGCTACACTGTTTCCATGTAAATTTGCAAAGAAGCAACACGGTGCCACTGCTAAGGGAGCGGTGCGAGAGAGACAACTGTCAGTTTATCGAACCTTGTATTATTGAATCATGCCGACGATCGACAATTCAATTGGCTTTGAGCTTGCGAAGGCATAAGACGTGTGCGCACAATAATACTTTGGGCAACACGCCGAGCATAAGCAAAGACTACAAAGTTCAATAAAGTATATGTAAATTATATGTGTACTGCGTTTTATTTGTACATATACTCGGGAGGACAACAAATACCATCGTACAAAAACACTAGAGTGCCGGCTGGATAGAGTTGCTAGTGGAGTTGCGCGCACAATGTTGCTNTAGTAGTGAAATTCCTTTTGTAAATTCTATTGTATTTGCAGGAAATCTGGACTTTTAAACGAAATGTTGCACGTAATATTGATATATCTACGTGAATTACGTAATTTATGTGCTATTTAGCTGTACAAAAACTGCAAAATGACTCAAAATTAAATAAGACTACTATGAGATTGATGTAAACATCCAATGCTTATGTTTTCATCAGTTAAATATGCTTCATATGCATATACAAATAAACATATTGCACAAAAGCTTATACTTTTATTTCGCACCAAAGCTACACTGTTTCCATGTAAATTTGCACAGAAGCAACACGGTGCCACTGCTAAGGGAGCGGTGCGAGAGAGACAACTGTCAGTTTATCGAACCTTGTATTATTGAATCATGCCGACGATCGACAATTCAATTGGCTTTGAGCTTGCGAAGGCATAAGACGTGTGCGCACAATAATACTTTGGGCAACACGCCGAGCATAAGCAAAGACTACAAAGTTCAATAAAGTATATGTAAATTATATGTGTACTGCGTTTTATTTGTACATATACTCGGGAGGACAACAAATACCATCGTACAAAAACACTAGAGTGCCGGCTGGATAGAGTTGCTAGTGGAGTTGCGCGCACAATGTTGCTTTGGGCAACACTCCTTTCTTTTTTTTCCCCTCGTCCACATGAGCTACGATCTACGATCGTCGAGCAACTCACGCGTTCCACTGGTATCCCACGTGGAGTCCCAACCAGCAACACACTCCAGCGTTATATTGGCGCCCAACCTAGTGGCTGCGAACGACGACAAAGCTAAAACAATGGCAACGTTTTCACCAGAGCAATTTAGCCAAATTTTGGCAGCAATATCCGGCGATGAAAAGGAGGCTCGTTTACTGGGTGCACTGCGCGTTTCCGTGGGCAGAGAAGTCCAGAGGCTGTAGAGGAGTTCATTGCATCTGTCACCGTCTACAAAGAAATTGAACGAGTTTCCGACGCAGACGCACTGCGCGGAATGCCACTTCTTTTCGAAGATTATGCAGCAACGTGGTGGATTGGGGTGAAAGAAAGTATAACAACATTTGCGGAAGCGGTTGATTTAATCCGCGTGACGTTCTCACCACCAACTCCTGATTGGAGAATTTTCCTATCTATTGTTGAACACAAGCAGCAAGCAAGAGAGCCTACCGATAGTTTTGTGTGCAAAAAAAGATTACTGTTTTCACAACTTAAAGACAGTGTGTGCGAGACAATACAAGTCAGCATGATTTACGGTCTGCTATCCGTTAGGATTCGAGAGCGCGTTCGTCGTGAAATGTTCTCAACATTTGACGAACTATTGTCACATTGCCGTGAATCGGAGATATTTTTGCATGAAACTACACGTAGCATACATACGGTCACTGAGCAGACGCATACAGAAGAGACAAAGCGGTGTTCTTTCTGCCGAATTCGAGGCCATACCGTTGACTTTTGCCTGAAGCGGAAAAAACAGCAACATCTGCAAGCGCTACAGCAACAGCAACCACAAGCTAGCACGTCAAGTGCAGGCGAAACAGCGTCACAAAACGCAGGAGCCAAACGTACGGCCGCTTTTGCATGCTACGGTTGCGGTGCACCAGGCGTGTACCGTTCCAATTGCACCAAATGTAGTGGACGAAATAAAGAGAGTCCACAATATCTCGCATTCAACAACGTTTCAACGACCATTGTCGGTAGACCGATCCCATCCGTTAGTATTAATATGTTTGGGTTAACAGGAGAAGCTATCTTTGACACTGGAGCAAAGACAAGCATTGCTAGCGTAAACTTAAAAAAGATTTTGACTCAAAACGAGTGCGTGTTTCAAGACGTCAACGCCGATGTTACCTTGGCAGACGGAAGTACCACCACGCAAAAAGTGTTGTCTACCATTTGTGACGTCACAATAGGAAATCGCCAGAGGAAAATTCGCCTGGTTTCTCTACCGAATGCTACCAAAAATCGCACCCTTATTGGTGCTGATTTTATGGAACAAGCAGGTATTGTGCTGAACATGGCGCAACGATTCTGGTATTTTGAAGATGAGCCGAAAGTTAAGAACGATTTTAATATAACCAGCGAAATCAGTCAGCCCTTGGCAATGGATATTGCAAAATTTCTGGTGTTTGTAAGCAAGACATGACAAAGAAATCCAAATTTATTGAGTTTATGGAAAAGGGGTATCGGATGAGCAAGGCGCCACGTATCCCAGAAATTGATTCACCTCTGAAGACAACCAATCGAAACAAGGAGTATTCACCACACCCAGTACAAAGTATTTTTAGGGATGCCATTCCCATTGGGGCAAGCAATCTTGAAAATAATTCGCGATTATTTGCTCCACTCATGAAAGTCCGAAGGGACTCAGACTGCGACCTGCCTCTCCACTCCATAGAGCTTACAATGATACAGGAACCTGATGCCATCGAGCTGTCAGATTATGAGAAGAGTGAATTAAATTCATTTGTGTTGAAGCATGCAGATTTATTTGCAGAGCCCACCTCAGTAACGCCTTATGCTACGCATAAAATTGACTCCGGAAATGAGTCTCCAATTGCGTTACCGCCATACCGTCCTTCACCAGCGCGTAAAAATGAGTTGAAATGCGAAGTTCGGAAAATGTTGGAGAGTGGCGTAATCGTTGAGTGCGATTCGCCATGGGCCGCCCCAGTAGTCACGGTGCCCAAGAAAACAGGGGGTGTCCAAGTTTGCATTGACTATCGCAAACTTAATGCTATAACTAAGCCTGACCGACCACTCCCATGCGTCGATGACCTACTGCACGAAGCCAAAACAACAAAATTCATGTTTACGATAGATTTACAATCTGGTTACTGGCAAATAGGTATGGAAAGAGAAGATCAGGATAAAACCGCTTTTATTACACCATTCGGAATGTACAAGTTCACTCGTATGCCGTTTGGCCTGCGAAATGCTCCAGCGACATTTCAGCGTCTCATTGACCGTGTAAAGGTAACATTACCTGATATAACACTGTTCGCATACCTGGATGGCATCATCTCCTGCTCGAAAAGTTTCAAAGACCACTTGGAAGATTTACAAAAAATCTTTGATCGTCTGCGGCACTTTGGTCTCAAGATCAACAGGGATAAATGCCGATTTGCATGTAACGAAGTCAAATACCTGGACCACATTTTAACGCCCAGTGGTATTACGGTTGATCCAGCCAAAGTTGAAGCGATTACAAAACGTAGATCCCCGCAGAGTATTAAGGAGCTACTTTCATTTTTACAAGCATGCTCTTGGTACAGACATTTCGTGCCAAACTTCGCTGAAGTTTCCAAACCACTGTCGCAACTTTTGAAGAAAAATGCAGCTTGGTTATGGACCGGCGTACAGCAAAATGCCTATGAGAGTTTGAAAAATTTGTTGGTCACATCTCCAATACTTAAACAAGCGGACCAAGATTTACCATACATTTTGAAGACCGATGCCAGCGGTTACGCACTTGGCGCAGTTTTGCTCCAGGGGGAGGGTCCTAACGAGCACCCAATATAATATGCCAGCAGATTGTTATCTACAGCAGAGCAAATCTATTCAACGATTGAGAGAGAGGCACTAGCCATAGTTTGGGCTGTGCAGAAATATCGAGGCTACATCGAGGGGTCCGAAGTGATGCTGATAATCGATCATCAACCCCTCATATGGCTAATGAATTTGAAGTCACCAACTGGACGTTTAGCACGATGGGCGTTAATGTTGCAACCATTCAACATACGTATCGACTACCAACCAGGGAAAACCAATGTCGAGGCCACCCTGTGAAATGCATCACGATCAAAAGGCAACGTGCATAATTTGTTCTTTCGATGTTGAGTTTCCACGAAAAGGAGCGAAAGAAATCCGCGACAGTCAACTTAATGACTCGGAGCTGAAGCACATCATCAGTTGTTTTGAAGGCGATTCAGAAGATGCGGTGCATTGGTCTAGGAGAGGATACGTAATGAACGACGGAGTCCTCTATTGCTATCGCGATGAAGAAACCGAAGATGCACAGTTGGTTATTCCCAAAGATGAACGAACTGCAATACTTGAGTACTATCACAACAAGGATACGGCAGGCCATTATGGAATTGACAGAACCACCGCTAAGATTGTCTCACGCTATTTTTGGCCTGGTATTCGGAAAGACATTAAGACGCACGTTAAAAATTGTATTGATTGCCAACGATACAAGGCAACAAATTTGAAACCAATGGGTTTATACCAAACCGTAAGCAGTAAGCAGCGATTTGGAATAATCGCAATCGATCTTTTTGGGCCTTTACCACCTGATGAAAGTGGGTACCAATGGGTGTTTAACGTTGAAGATATCGCTAGCCGTTGGGTAGAACTCTTCCCATTGATTGAAGCGACGGCTGAAAATTGTGCAAAAACTCTTATCAGCGAGGTGTTTTTCCGTTACGGTGCGCCTATTAGTGACAACGGCACGCAGTTTGTCTCTGCTATCATGCAAAAGGTTGCATATTGTTTCGACATCGATCAGACTTTTACGCCTGTGTACCATCCTCAAGCTAATCCGGTCGAGAGGAAGAATCGGGACCTAAAAGCGCAACTGGCAATTCTTGTCGGTAGGCAACACCGCTCATGGGCAGAGAAGCTAGCACCTATTCGTTTCGCCATGAACACCACCCGTTCTCAAAGCACCGGATGCACATCCGCCTTCCTTACGTTTGGGCGAGAACTACGCACCGTAGACGATGTCCAGCACGATCTTAGAACAGTGATCCAATCTGAGAATTTCATCCATGAGATCACTCCTTACCTGACTAATATCGCTGACGCATTCAGAGCAGCCAAAGAACGAGAACAAAAGCAGCAAGATTACAACAAAGAAACCACAAATTCCCAGCGACGTGAAAACAGCCCTTTCGAAGTGGGGTCAAAGGTCCTTGTCACTACCCACGTCCTGAGCAATGCAGCAAATGGTGTAACGTCGAAGTTCGCTCCAAGACATGATGGGCCCTACGTCATCATTGAACGCAAAGGTGCAACTACATACGTTATTGCACACGAAGACGACTTGCAACAACCACTTGCTATGTACCACGCATCAGCGCTGACTCCTTATATAAGTGCCACAGATGCCCGCGAGGTTCCTAACAGCATTATACGCCGACGGGGGCGTCCACGGATGTCTCGGAAGTAGGCTGCCTCATCGGGACGATCTCAGCATCCTAGGGGGAGACTGAAGCAATCATATATTTCGTAAATTCTAAATTACTCTAATTGTTCATTTCATGCTTTATTGTTTGTTTGCTGGTCAATGTAAACAGCACGTAATATATTGTAATAGATTTCATAAATAATTGCGACCCTGCGGGGTTTGTGTAATAGTGTAAAAAACTCCATTTTGTGCAGCGCTTGCAAACACACTACGGCAACCCCTGTTGGTTTTCGTTTGCTTGCGTTCGAGTTTGCCGACGATCGACAATTCAATTGGCTTTGAGCTTGCGAAGTAGGCCTGGGTAACGCAGCAAATTTTCTGGCGCCGATACCTTGAAGCCAGCGCCATAACCGGTATCAACGCATTGAATCAGCGCAATTGCGCCATGCAGTCTCTTTTCGCATGGTGCTTCATCATGCTTCTTTTGGCGCCATTCTGGCTTCTTTTCGCGCCATTCTCTCTTATTTTCCCACCATTCTGTCTTCTTTTCGCGCCATTCATTCATTCATGATCTCTGATGTATATGTATAAGCGAAATTAATTGAAAATACACTAAAAAGCATATAAATTCAAAATGAATTTAATTCATGATCTCTGATGTATATGTATAAGCGAAATTAATTGAAAATACACTAAAAAGCATATAAATTCAAAATGAATTTAATTCATGATCTCTGATGTATATGTATAAGCGAAATTAATTGAAAATATACTAAAAACTAAATAAATTCTGTGCTTGAAAAAATAAAACCTTCGTTGCATTTATCTGGGTTTTAGAAGAGCAGGAGTTTTGAAAGGCCAGGGCTGAAAACAACGATTTTTATTTGCTTTATTCATTTATTATTCCTTTCATTTATGCAAAAGTTGCAAAATTTGTGTAAAAAAGTTAAGCGATTTCCACGACATTACAATCGAGAGAAAGGTAATCGATTTACCCTTCTTTTGATGTATATTAAAAGTTAAAAGTTAATTATTAGGGTTTACAAAAATTTAGTTTTCTTACATCCTTGCAAAATTTGATAAATTTTTTCTATGTATATGTATAGGAAGATATACATCCATACACAACTATTGACTATTAAACTAGATTTCACAATTTCCACGCCAGTAGGAAAATATTTAATCGTTGTTACGGCGGTATTTACGCGTATATCAAAGCTATTGTGTAATTGCCGATGAACTCGTAATCATCGTCTTAATCCCAATGCTTAAGGGATGGATTACTGAGAGGTGTGGCATTGGCGAACTCCAGATTCGCAAAGTGCCAGTCCAGTATTTGACGATCCTTAGAATAGACGTAAACATCACTAGTATTAGGAACATTAGTTTGCAAAAGCGAAAATTTAAATTATTGCACATACCTAGGAGGGTTGCTTTCAATTTCCTTCAATTTAGCTTGCAGTGCCTTTTCTTCTTTGATAAGTTCATCATACTCCTTACAGGCTTTGGTCCACTCAAAATGAGTGGAACGTGTATCAAACTCGTGTTCAATCCATAGCGCATCACCATCTCCACTGCGTTGTGAACGTGATTTTATGAGTTTTGAATGTGTCTCTTTGTAGGTTTGTATTTTGCCTAATAATTCCGAAACATGGGTCTGACATGCGATGACCCCTCGTTGTGCTTCGCCGATCATCATCAAGTGTTGTACGTGTTTTTCTTTGACCGCCTTCTCTTGCAGCTTAATGATCCATTCAAGTGCTCGGCCCAACGAGATAGGGTCATCGTTGGCGTAGTTAAAGTCTAGCTGATGAGATAGATAACTGGCGGACTCAAGAAGTTGATTGAATTCACGTTCCACCTGAAAAACAATAATATTTATAAAAGAAACTATACTTATTACGTATTATTTCTGCTCACCATATCGTCCTTATGCTTGGGCACAGGTTTTCCACAAGCTCCATATAGCGGACATGCTTTCCGAATCGGCAACATCTTCATTCCAATTTGTTTGCTTAGTATAGTCATTGGATTGCCCCAAACACCTGTTACTTCCATAGCGCCTAAATCAGCAACATAATTGTTCTTGCGAAAAGTAGCAATACACAATCGCGCACTTCTAACACAATGACATCCACACCGAATTGCTAAGCTGTTGGGCAGCCCCTAACCCTGATGCCTCCAATCACTATAGCTTTGCCCAACTTCTTGTTAGGTATGGGACGTAAACGTTTCAAAATGCCAAAGTTAACAAAACCATGTCGCTCCAGGAACGAATATACGCGCTATCGAATGGTGGCTCCATATCTTTTATAGCGTTTTCTACAATAAGCTGCTTTAGATTCTCGATTCACATTTGCAAAAGGGTAGTAATTGACATTTTCTTCTCCATTTTACACAACACACTTTTATATTTCTATTGCTTTACGAAGATTTATATCTATTAGGCATATTGACAGCTGTTTTCAAATTGTCAACTCATTCTTCTTCCCCATCATCTTTGTTTACCTTTTTTAGATGCGCAAACGATTGCTAGATTGCTTCTATATGTCATTTGCGTCCAGTGTGCGTAAGCTCATCGTTATTGGCGTTGCTGGCGGCAGTGCGCCACAAGATTGCAAATTAGTGTATCAGCGCCAGTAGCGCCACCGTCGGTATCAACGCAATGACGCAACGCCGCGCTGCGTTACCTTCGCAATGCGAAGGCATAAGACGTGTGCGCACAATAATACTTTGGGCAACACGCCGAGCATAAGCAAAGACTACAAAGTTCAATAAAGTATATGTGTACTGCGTTTTATTTGTACATATATTCGGGAGAACAACAAATACCATCGTACGAAAACACTAGAGTGCCGGCTGAATAGAGTTGATAGTGCAGTTGCGCGCACAATAGTTGCATTCCAGATGCTTCACGATTTGCAGGTTTTTACAGGAAGTCGTTCCAGGTGACCACCTCCCATAAGGTTTATTAATGGGGAAAACAGCTGTTCCTGCAAATCGTGAATTTCGTGAATATCGTGAAGCATCTGGAACGCAACTTATATTGCTTTGGGCAGCACTCCTTTCTTTTTTTCTCCTCGTCCACATGAGCTACGATCGTCGAGCAACTCACGCGTTCCGCTGGTATCCCACGTGGAGTCCCAACCAGCAACACACTCCAGCGTTACAAAGCTACATATATGATATCCAAGAGTCGGTAGTTTGCACCTTTT
>NW_016168553.1:0-19060 GCF_001687245.7 Rhagoletis zephyria
ATCCTGTAATATTTCTTTTAATTGTAATATATTTAGAATTAAGCTTTCTTAAACATCTTTAGTTCGATACCTAGTATATGCATCTAATCGATTTAATTGAGTTACAATTTTCAAACATGTGGCAACCCCCTCCAAAAATAGTAAGCTTTCTTAAACATCTTTCTTTTGAGAACTATATATAACTAAGTATTGAATTTATTTTATTAATATAGTTAACCTGAATTTTTAAAACAGGTGGGCAACTCTATATTTTTAAACCATTCGAGTATTATATCGAAGGTAATGGTGATAAGCTTCACTTTTCTCTTAAACATCATGCCTCGGTATGCCAACAGAGATGCAAGGCATGGCTAGACTATAACTAAATATTTATGTATGTATTTCCAAACTGGTTCGGCAATGCAAGTATCGATTAAAATATGCCAGAAAAAAAGGCACTGCTACCTGAGATTTCCTTTGTATATCTTTATTTCCAAAGGTTAGACCAATGGAGCTTTTTTTAATGTAATCTTTGTCTAGACAAAGCTGAATAGTCACAATGTGGTCGACAGTTTTATCGTCTTCAGGGCAGAGCCGGCATTCCGACTTACTGCGTTCAGAGTGTACCCACTCAGATAGTATGGTTCTCGAAGAAAAAATGGTTTTGGGAATAAGGAGGAAGATAAGAATCATTCTCGCGCCAGTTCGTCAGCAACCAAGTTGCCTTCGATCCAACAGTTTTATATTGGGGGCTAGGTCACTTGGAATTAGCTGGTAATGATACTTCGGGGGGTCTACTCTCTATTGCGATTCGAAAAACAAATTATTCGAATTCGAATACCTGGCATTATGAATTCGTATTAGTTCGTGGCGCCTTTCGAATCGCATTCAGTTTCAAATCGCAATACAGAGTAGACACCTGACCTTTTGCTAGAGAGGGCAGGTGACCATCCGCAACCAGCTATGGCACTGCCAACTTCGTTTCGAACTTCAATAAGTTCAGCGTTCCACCAAGGGGAAAGCAAACAACCAATCAGAACATGGCCGCCTATTAAATTGATTTCAAGTTTAGAAATTAGGAATGATATGAACTTTTTCAATCCGCTTTTCGCAGATTCCGTTACATACATGCATATTTAGACAAGAAAAAGTTTTTCGTAAAAGTCGTAGCCTTAAAACTCTACTTGAAAACTTTTGTAACAGTGTCGAGCTGACTTTAAGAAACAAAAAAACAAACAAACAAAAAAGTAAAGTAGCGCATGCTAGAAAAGTGAATGCAATTTAAAAAATATTAAGAAAATAAACTAGTTTAAGCGCATTAAATTTTCTACAACTTATCAGATTTGCGCCTTACGCCGCCGTGAGCTTGCTGCTTTTTGTCAAATATTTTATTTTTAATGTCCGCTATTTTTTCAAAAAATGCATACAAACTAACGAATTAAAAAATAATCTACAACTAGCTGACAGCTTGGCAAAACGCGATCACTATACATTATATAAATAACTACATATCTGCATCGCATATTCATTCAGTTTTTCTCATTTGAAAACGATCGAACGATCGAGGTGGAGGTATAGCTGAAGTAGGTACTTCGAGTATGTACATTTATACACTAACGACAAGAAGAATTGGCACGGCGCATTTTTCACAATATGTTAATAAATTTGTTTTAACTTATCCGCAAATTTTTTATAAAAATATGG
This sequence comes from Rhagoletis zephyria, assembly GCF_001687245.7. NCBI lineage: Eukaryota > Metazoa > Arthropoda > Insecta > Diptera > Tephritidae > Rhagoletis > Rhagoletis zephyria. The sequence continues at coordinate 1,684 of NW_016168553.1, forward strand.
TTCATACTACAATAAAAAACATAAAAACTTTATTTCTAAAATTTGCGCAAAACTCGAGAAAATTCAATAAATTGTCATGCAAATTTTCAACTTTTTTCAGATTTTTTTTAGAATTTATTGGTAACCCATTAAATTTTAGTTGAAAAACATTCAAGTTTGAAGTTGCTAAAGTAGCGCGTTGATTTTTAATATTTTTTCATACAAGGTATATCCGAAAGTTTTTTTTTTTTTTGTATAAAAGAAAATGCATGAAAAAATAACTTAAAATCAACGGTAAATCCTGGCTGCCTTAAACTTGCACTTTATTATGCAAAAATTTAATCTGCCGCAAAATTGCATACTTGTTAAAATTCTGATTAAAAAGTTGAAAATTTGCATGACTATTTATTGAATTTTTATGAGTTATTGCACAAAGTTTAGAAACTATACTTTTATGCTTTTTGTTGTAGTAAGCGCCATATTTTTATAAAAAATAGCGAAAAAGTTTAAAATAAAAATTGTGAAAAATTTTCTGTGCCTACACTTTTTGCNTACTATACATATATAAACTACAACAACAACGCATGGAGAAATGCCAGCAGTTTTTTGAAATAACAAATGAATCGGTGAATGATTAGGCACAATTTGTTTATTACGACTTCAACCCACAAATCCAACGGACGAGAAAGCCTCTTTACATTTATGTAACGCCAATGATTGGATGCAAAATATAATTAGAAAGCAATTATTGTTACATAGTTTTGTAGTAAATGGTTTAATCATGTTTGTTTATTATGGGATACTTGACTTGCAGAGTAGAGTGCAAGTTTTGTTTTTCGTGGTATGTTTTTAGTGCAAACACAATCAGTTGAATCTGATTGATAATATGCCACGTACCTACCTGCTGGATACTTACATTAGGACCCCTTTTTACGGGTAGCCGGGGGAGGTTTTCGCTTTAGCAAAACCATACAGCAAACGGTCGAAAAGTATATTAGATCTAGGGTTTTGGTGGTTGGAATCTCTCAGGGAAGTCTGTATAAAGACACAGAAAATGCTGAATAAGATGGACTTGCTATCAACCCACTCAAGGTAACCCTAATACTGTTTACTGGAAAAGAAAATCAAAAGTTATCAACATTCTTACGGTGCTTAGACGCCTAAACCTAGATTCTTCCGTGGAAGTTAAATATTTAAAGCTAACTCTGGATACGAAGCTGACATGGAAGGTTCACGTCGAGCTAAAGGTAAAATGAGCCCTGAAAGGTTTTGGACATCGCGAGTGAGCCCATTGTAAGGCTAATGGCCGGTTTCACAAAAGCTATTTAGGTGAATACAATGTTTTTTTTTTTAATATGAAAACTGCAGAAATAATTTTTTATTTATATTGCTGGTGAAACCGGCAGTAAAGGTCTGAAGCGGTCCATGGTATTTTGTAAATGCATATGTAGCTTTAGTCTTTCCCTGCAGGAATTCAGATTCACCGTAGGTTAGCCCTCAGATAGTCCCTATTGTTGCCAGCCCTAGTCACTCATAATTCCCCTGCCAATGGTTTCAGCTGCAATTTTTTGCATTGGCGTGGATAGTCCAGGACTAGTCCAATTTTGGAGTTTTTTTTCGTTGGAGTACGATTTCGTTCTGCACTTCACAGATGCTTTTCCATAGTTCGGAAACACAAAAAAAAAATATTTTATCATTTTATAACCAGGTTGCCTCGGACGGCATTTGAACCAGGACCCTCCTGAAAGCTAACAAATAGTGGCAAGCATCTCTGCGCACTGAGCCACAACCACGCATGTAAATGTGTGTTCAAATGTTCACTTTGAATCAAGGCTAGACCAAGCGATTGGGACATTTACAGGGTGGTGTTATTTAAATTATTATTTTTATTGAATTTCAAGACACTCTGTCTCTGCCAAACTGTACCGAATTCGGCGATCTCCAAGATGAGACAATGAAGACTGCATCCTTTTGAAATGTGGCACGACGATCGTAGTTCCGGGCACCGAGAGTTGTCTGGAAGGTTGTTTTAGTTTTTTTCCCGCAAATGGCAAACTGATACCTGGATTCTATTTTAGAAGAAAGATTGTTTCGCCAATTGAAAAAAATATATTACCGTCCTATACCACCGACCTTTTTCCGCATTAATGCATCCATTATTTCTTATCATTAAATTTACTCCTCAGGAAGTTGATCCCCTGTTTGCTTTGGTTTAGAAACAAAGCAGTTGTGCCATTTTTTCTGCTATTTTTCCTTCTGCATGGCTTTTCCCCAAACCGAATTTGACACGGAAATGCAAAAATTCATTTAAAAATTTATATAATAACATACTCCTGCCCTGTCGAAAGCACCAACTTCTAAAGCGAAACATTAGTAACACCTGCTGATCAATGTCAGTTTTTTTTTTTTATCAACTGGCAGAAATATTTGAAATGTTTCTTTAGCGCCACTCGTGATCTCTGCAATTTAAACAACGAAGCGTTGGTGAAAGCTTTTTATCTCTCTGCCGTTCGTACTCGCTCTCCGAAAAAATACTCTCACATTGGGGCCTCCTAGCCGCAAACTAAAGCAAAAAGCAACTCTGCATACATAACTACACACATACATATATCTTATCAACACAAACGAGAAGCGGTTAGAATGATAATGGAGTGATCAAAGATAAACTAAAATGAAATAAAAATAAAATATGTAGAAATCTCAAATTCGCAAAAATTATTTAAATCCACATGTGCGATGAATAGGCAAATTATTTGAATTTTTTTTTTGCTTCTATTTTAACATTTCATGCGCGTATCATCAACGTCAACGCCAACGTCGACATTGTTCATTGTTTCTCGCATTTAATTTAGCCACCAATATCGCTACCATGTACACATGAAGAGCCATTGCTGTTGTGGTAGTGTACCCTGCAAAAAATGCGACTAATCCGGGATGACTCCGGGAGCAATCGCAAAGGAACATGCTACTAATACCACTTTTGATCTCTTTATATGGAATGAACTGTTCGCTTTTGTTCGAGCATGTCCTATGAAGAGACTAATTGTTCAACTTTATACCCGAACGGGTATAAAATGCGACTAGTCACTTTAAAAAAATAAAAATAAAAATTTGCGCCAGCTGCGATTCGAACCGTGGTTCTCAGTTTTGTTAAGCGAAACTCTCTCTATGTGCCATCGCCGCACATGAAATTTCATTTACTAAGTGCGTACATATCATTAAATCGTTAATAGTACCCGTTAGAGATGAGTCGGGGACTAATTGATCTCCAATTATACCCGTAAGGGATGAGTCGAGACTAATTGATCCCCAATAGTACCCGGATGAGACTAGTTGCGACTAAATAATGCCCAATTGTACCCGATTGAGAGTAATCTCGGAATACTCTCTTTAGAGATTAGTCGCACAATTTTTTGCAGGGTAGGGTTTAGAACAGTTTTCTATCTATATTAGGGCGGGCCAATTTGTATGGAATTTTTTTTTTTTTGGACTATGCGCGTGTAGCGCAGAAGGATTCTACGTGTAATTCGAAGTTAATTTGCTGTAGTGTCCTAAATAAGTGCTTAAATTTTGTAAATAAAAACATGAGGAATCTATTTCTGCACTTTTTCTGTATCTTTTTTTTTAACTCCCCCCACAGGGCGCAACAGTGAAAATTTTAACATTTTCTTCGACGCCAGTTTTCGCAATTTGGCAAACTGCAAGTTGATTTTAGGCCCATGCTTTCTTCGGAAAACTTGCTTAGAATTACACGCATAGTAAACAAAAAATAAATAAAATAAAATTGACCCGCCCTAATATATAACCTTTTCGCCCAGGCCCAGCACTGGCGCGTAAAAACCTCGAGACACTGGACAAATTCTTAAAGAAACATCTTATGGTGATTTCTAAATGATCCATTATTAAGGTTTTAGGTAGAAGTGGTTTAAACATACAAACGCAAGTTGAGAGCAGATTAGATCAGAGGTTCCAGAGAAAGTGTGTCTAAATGACTTTAACAGCTCTAAACCGGGTTCTGGGCCAATGCCAAAGCAAACGTTGCTGCTTCCTTTATACCAGTTCAAAATATCTCCAACCTCCCTGTGGCGATACTCTCTTTTTAGTAGCAAGAGTGCCTAACATCAAGGAATTGGTTAAACTGCTCTACAATCAAGTGGATCGAGCGAAAATCATTTCTATGTACATATTCACATACATACATCTCGCGAAATTTCATAAGATATTTTTTGCTGCATTAAATGTTTAGCATTTCAATGGGTGATTTGTGGTGAATTTAGTATTTATCTGCACAGACACGCCTATACATGTACACATTTATTTACATGTATGCACAGAAAAATGCCTTATAATAAATTGTCTGCATTTTTGCAAGTATAAAAATTTACATTTATTATAATTGCGCGCAATCAATTCAACTTTAATTCAGCTGTGTCTATTTGCGCCTCAAAAGAAAAAAAAAGAAAAAAGAGAAACAAAAATTGTAGCGTTATATTAAAACGCACTATTACTTACTCGTAAATGTTTTATTTAAAAACCAAATTTTATTCACTGCCAATTTTTATGAATGAAAATCCACTCGAAAATTAAGTAGTAATCGGGCTGACAAATATTATGGAATGGCGGAGCAAAAAAAATTTATGATTTTTTCAATGCCTGAACGAGTGATCGTGGGTTTCCTATTTAAAAACCCCTTTCTCTTGCCTACATTCTGTCATCGTCGAAAATTTCACCCAAGAAGGTTGTCGGTTGGCTGGCCTAGCCTGCTGGTTTGCGGTGATGACAGTGTCGTCGTTGGTCAGTTGTCTGCTGTCTGGTTTGATTCGTCGTTTGTCTGCGATTCTCGCCCACTCTTTAAATGCCGTTGGGTTATTAATTTAAATGAAATGCTTATTTGTCTCATTAAAATTGTCCCGAGCAGGGGGATACATACATACATACACATACAAATAAATATGGGCGCTTGAAAATGGTGGTCACCTCATGCATATGACGTTAATATGTAATGTGCATATGCAAAGAGGTATCACTTAAAATGGCATTTATTGCATTCTTCATTGTGGCTGACTTTTAAACTCTTTCCATACAGTATAGGCGGTGATATCGCTTAAAATACAACCAGCTAAAGAAGAAGAAATGCAGAAAGAGATACTATGTACTTGAAGCAATTAAAATATTTACATAAAACTAAATACATTAGGGTGCCTCACCAAAAAAAAGACGCGCGTTTTTCACCGGAATATTATATTTTAAGACTTCGCAAAATTTCCCAAATAACTCCAAATTTATGAAAGCTTCACAGATTTGCAAATACCTTCAAAACTCCATTTTTTTTAATAAAATAAGTTTTTCAAAATACTTTTTCCAAAAAATCAACACAGCTTAAGCTAAAAAGGTTTGCATAAAAAAGTTGGAACATTTCATCAACTGAATCAATATAATGAAATTTTTAAAAGTATTTTCAAATCGGTTCAGCTCACGAAAATCTCAATATTTTTTCGAATCATTTGTGTCGAAAGTTTTAAAATATAATAGATTTTATAATGCCGGTGGAAAAACCACAACTTTTTTTGGTGAGGCACCCTAATGTTAGTTACTCTATACATATTCGGAAGGTAATAAAAAATTCAGTGTAACTGACTAACTTGAACTTAACCTTATTTTCAATTTCCTTGGCTAGATTGTAGATTATTTTATTTTGTTTATTTTCTTAATTTTTTCTTTTCTGTCGAAATTCGAGTAAAAATCGAACAAACAATTCTGCCTTTACTAGTGGGGCAGGCATGAACTCTCGTACTTACTATTTATAATAGTCAAGAAGCTCATTACGAGAAGCAAAGGCATACTGCATAGAGAATTGTGGATATGTTTGTTTTACGGTGGCTCGTCATTATATATTAATATTAAAATAGCTTTTATACCTACATAGCTTTCATTACATATGTATATATAAATGTGAATACATACATATATGTATGTATGTACTCCTTTATTCATCAAGTTTTCCGTAACTCTTATTGGGATGTCCTTGGCCGTAAACTTTGTTCAACGCTACGAACTTCGGAGGAAGTAAACATAAGCTACACACATACATACCCATGTAAGAAGATATATAATGCAAAGTATGTGATTATCTATCTAATTGATTAACAAAAGTATGTACAGCCTGCACATACATATGTATGTAGTTGTGTAAGGTTAGAAGGACGTGTATGGAAAGCTCCACAGTTCCACTCGGAGAAATAATTTAACTGGCCCATTGTGAGTGCTCTCTGAGAATTAAAGGTAGGGGCAGGCAAAATCCTAGAACCAGGACTCTCAAGAAAACAGTAAAAGAAATAAAAAATTAATATGCCGAACCAATTGCTATCGTAAATAACTAATATTGTGGCGGTCCAAAAGTTCCACCTCCGCTATCTCTGCCTGGCAGGTGAAGAAACGGTCTGCAGGTCCCCCGAATGGGCACCGGCTCGAGATTTCGCACCCGGATTTCTCGCACACCAGTGCTTTGCTCACTCGGCCATTACGACTGTTGGAGCGACGCGAGCTAAATGAAATACAAGTGCTTTCTCTCAAAATAGCCGTTCACCACACATGGTCGAATGAGAGAGCTTTTTTGCTAAGACTTTTTTGTAATAGAATAATAAAAGCCTTTCGAACTATCTTGCAAATGTCTTAAAAAAATTGTTTTTTTTTTTATTTTAGACAAGAGTGCCTGGATAATTTCTATGTCCAGTCGTCAGCTTTGTTTTTATAGCCTAACATCTTTGCAAATCTTCGCGCTCCTCTAAGTTTCTCCGAATTTCAAAGAATTTGAGTTGATAAATTCAGTTTAGTGCGCTTTTTAGATACTGCTTCACTGTTTAAGTCAAAACTTACTGCAGTATCTTCAGCGCAAAGCGTTTTCGCAGCAATCAGTTTCTAAACCAGCCTAAAAAATACTTCATTTTGGTTTTCAAAATAAGCTTGTTTTCACGCTTGGAACGATACACAACTTTTCCCACTCTAAGGTTAGAAACAGAGAAATCTTATTAAAAAATTTAAAATTTTGCACAAAGTTTGAAATTTGGTTTTATACGGTTTTTGTTAAAGATTAAACCATATATTTATAAAAAAAAATAAAAATAAATTTTATTAACAGAAAATGATTTGGTAAAACTTGTCAATATATGGCGCGCATATAATTTTGAAATGGTTTGTATAACCAAATCACTCTTTGCTGTAAAATAATGGAGTTGATTTCCAGATAATTTATTTTGAAAATTCGGTCAAGAAATATGGAGTCGTAAATTTTCGAATTAACAGATGTGAAATTTTAAAAAGATCAACGATCTCATACGCAACGCGATCTAAACGTTTTATACTGACCATTTTTATACATAGGTACATCGCCAATTGGACGCAATAACAAAATTAAAAAGAAAAAACTGCTCTTTTTGGTGAAGCAAGACAAAATCAATAAGAAACCCCAACAACGAACAGCTGCTAAAGTTTCGAAAAGTGATAAGAAAGAGTGTAAATAATAAAACTTAAACCCTGCTAAAATTTGCACATACATACATACAGTCACTAGGAATACATACATACTCACAAATGGCAGATGATTCAACTCTCGTTCATTCCAGAAGATTAAAGAAAACAAGATTTCCAAAACAATAAGTAAGTTGTATGTGTGTATTGATCTGAATAGGAAGAAAATGAAGAAGAAAGACATACTACGCAATGAAATGTTGAATGGAATGAAAGCTCTTGCATTTCAAGAAAGACTGGAGGAGTAGCTTCAGTGATTCGTTTCGAAGAAGACAAGGCAAACACAGAACGCAATTGATGGAAATTTTTACGCGAATATAGTGAAAAGAGCAAGATGTGCTGCAAAAAAGCGCATAAATGAGAAATCGACGCAGAGAAGCGAATAAAATAATCTAAATTAAAAACAAAAAAAAAGTATCGTTACCATGGGACAGGGTTCAGACACACAACGAATCGGTAATACATATACTTACGTATGTACGTTGGGGTGGTCGTTAAAATATCAACATCTAAATTTTATATGGGACGATTCGCAATGCATTCATTAGGGTGGTCCTTAAAATATCAACATTATGGGGCACATCTTTATTTTGTTGTCCGTACAAAATAAAGACATCCAGGAAAATTTCAAAATTGTAAACAAACTTTTAGGAGTGACTACCAGGATTTGAAAAAATGGTAATTTTAGGAATTTATATGAAGAAGGTGCAATAGGATGAGTTAAAGTTGGTCAAAGAAAAAGTTTGGTCAAACTTTTGGGATTAAAAACAAGTAATTTTTAAGCAAAAAATAAAACCTACTTCAATGCTCATATAAAAGTTTAGGAGTACCGTTAATTTTGTCATGATCCAATGATCGGATCTAAACCAGATTAGTACTACGGGACCACCTCTGCGACACTGCCCCTCCGATGAAAAAAGAATTTTCGAAACTGGTTGACGTAGTGCAAAGTCCACAAAAAAATATATTCCGACGAATTGATAACCTCCTCCCTTTTCTGAAGTCGGTTAAAAAATAAATAAAGTTGTGTCCCATAATGTTGATATATTTAAGGCACACCCTTATGTATGCATTGCGAATTAATAAAGGTATCGGAAGGTAAGGACTCCGGATCTCACATACATATGTACATATGCATGGAGGACAGGCATTAGCCGCCGCATGGGTCTACTAACGTCCCCACACATTTGCCGCACCTTGCTCTCTCGATCATATTCCAAAGCGGTAGTACTCTTTTGGGGTCATTAGCCTTATCTCGCTCGCGCATACACATGTCAGTCAATGGCTTTTTAGGCTCGTTGTTGTTGGTGTGGTGTGCTTGTTGAGCGATGGATGGTTAGGTGCGAAAAGCGTTTACAACATTCATAAATATGTATGTATGTACGTATGTATGTATGTGCGCACATGTTTTTTCGGAGACGATCCTTATTGCCACGGAAAAAAAAGCAAAAAGAAAAAAGGCATCAAAATAAAGTCGAGAAGTGAATGATTTTGTAATACATATTCTTCCGCCACGAATAAAATAATGCACATTCATAATGGATTGAGAGACTACAAAAAATAAATAAAAAATAAAAGCCCAAAACGCCGGGTCGGTGTTCAATCACCCGCATACAAACTTTGAGCAACTTGCATTAAAAGTATTTTTTTTTTTATAATCACATATCCACGATTATCTATTAAAAGTTGTCGTCTCCGATCCCCCAATTTTTTTATGTAAGTACGATCTACGCCGGCTGCATAAAATTTTTTGTGTTCAGTAAACATTTGGCACATTTTCTTCTTTTCTTTGGCTATTAACATGTGATTTTTTCACACTTCACCACTTTTGAATTTACATATTGCTAAAGTTATTGTTATTTTTTTAGCGCTTTTATGTATCTACTGAGCTTGCGCCAAGAAAAGCAAGCCCAAAGGTGATTTGTGTCAAGTAGTAGTCTACCTATCCATGCTGCCAAATTTCAAATTTTCAGTTTGAGGCGATAGGCCCACCTGCCCTTTAATGTGCTAGCCCAGCTTTCCGGCTCTGTCATTTAACCCTCATTCCCTTTTTGGCTTTTGAGGGTAATGGAGTAAAAGCTGTAGCTAATGACTCCCTTGCGGTCAGCGAGGATTGGAAGAGACTCAACGTTTATGACCAAGGTGCGTAGCGTTGCTGCTTCCTAACCTCGCTGACCTTCACTACTTTCTCGCTTGAGAATTGCTCCACAGAACTGATATGACTTCTAACTCCGAGGAGACAAGTGTCACCCGGGTACGTCAAAGCCTCGCGGTGTTCTTAAAGGTGACTCTTGTCTCCTGGATGACCAAGCCGGTCGCAGATTAACTTACCTGAACCGCAAACTCCTCTTACCCCTGACCACCGCTAAACCAGTTCTCTTGAGGCAGCCCTAGAGCTAAACAGCATTAAACGGCTAATTTTACTTACTTTAGCCTTTAGCGCCCCTATGGTGCTCATTGCTTCTAATGAAGCGACTAGCAACGTGTGCGGTGTGCGAGCGTTGAGTGGGATTAGAATTTTTAAGCATGTCAGCTCCCTCGCTATTTTGTAGACACCAATCGCTTTCATTTGACACCTAATTTTTTGTAATCCAACGAACGGTGCGGATCTTATAGTTTTTTAAGACAGGTGGCAACCCTATTAAAATTCTAAATAAAAAAGGCCAGTAGTTTTCGAGATTACCGCATACAAAGAATCTCGAATTTCCTTTATACTATGTATAGTGGTAGTGTGGTAAATAGAGAAAGGTGGTCCAAGTTTAACGAAACTAAGTCACATTTCTGCCTACTTTGAACAATTGAGCTTCTGATAAACTTGAATGTGTGAATTATTAAGGGGTCACCTGTTGTTTAAAAATACCAGAGACGCTTATGCTTTCTTCATGCTACATATATGTATGTATATATTTTTGTACGTACATTTGCATGCATGTCTTTGCAATATTTCTTTTACGGTCTAATAGCTTCCCGCTTCTGTGCCAATAGAATACTAATTACTTCTTTATTATATTTGACTCCATTGAAAACGAAGCAATTTCGTTCAACAATAACGACTAATACAGCCAAAAATTTTGTAGAGATTCTCTTTTTTCCAGCAGTTGTATAAAGGAGGTGGCGCAAAATGCCAAATTGAATGACGACAACGAGGTCAGTTTTTTAGTAGTGAATTTTATGGTGAAAGCTGCTGAAGTTTAATGCCGCTGTGAATGAATACGCCTATTTGTTTTTTTTTACTACTTTTGCAGCCAAATAATTTACCATAATTGTAGACACAAAGTTATGGTCTTGGCTACTTAATCAGCAATGCGATCATCATCATCAAATGCTGTGACTATCAACGGGTGACTCATGCATTAATTTATTTAGAAATGTTGATTATGATTTTTTTATGATTGTTTTTTGCAATTTATTTTCTTTGTGTTTACCAGCACTTAGTACATATATCCTTCTCCATTACTTTTATCAGCTTTTTACTAGTCTCAAGCGTCATAACTTGCATTACGTTAGCAAGAACTCGTTGTACAGTCCGCGACAAAAGAGAGCACCTCAATATTTTGACCGGTTTTGACTATTTGCATCTCTTTTTGAAATGTTGATTATTATTTTTTTTTTTATAAAAGTACAGCTCATTAGCTAACAAGCACCACATAAATCCAACAAATTTCATCAAAAAATTTTTAGTTTACAGTTTTATAAGCTTATAAAATTTCAGTTTAATAAAGTGCAAGTGTGAAGCTATTAAAAAATTCCGTCGATTTGTAATACTTTTTTTTTGCTGACGCTGTTATGCACTTTCTTCCATATAAAAAATTACTTTAGAGCGAAGAAGTCTTTCATGAGGCATTGTCAATGCTGGCAACTATATTGAAAGCTCTTTACTATCTTTCAAAAGACTAATTGAAAGACCTGCTAACGAGGAGGTCTTATCGTTATGCCGTTTAACTTTTAGCAATAAGTTTTAAAAAATTAAATTAAATTAAAAAATATATATAGTTTTTCTTTTTAAAACAATAAAAATTAATGAATCAAAGCAAGTTAGGAAAAGAAACAAATTTTATCGAAAAAGAAGGAAATAGTACTTAAAAATTAGGTTAGATTAAAAAATTTTCATTTAAAAAAAGAAAGAAAAAAACAATTAAAATTTAATATGATCCTAAAATAAATATATTTTTGTTTTCAAAACAACAAAAGCTCAAATAAAAAAATTAAATTAATAAAAGAATGACAAATTTAATTTAAAAGAAGAAAAAATAAATAAAATAATTCTCTAAAAATTAAATGAAATTACAAAAAATATATATATTTCTTTTTTACATAATAAAATCTAAAAAAAAAAAATAAGTTCCTAAAAATTTAATAAAATTAAAAAATATTCTTTTTGAAACAATAACAACCAAACCATCAAAGAAAATTAAATTAAATAAATACTAAATAAAAAATACATAAAATAAGGTTCTAAAAACTAAATTAAATTAAAATATTCTTTATGAGCTTTGTACCACGATTATTTTATTAGGAAAAAGCAACAAAGGCAGAAGTTATAGCACCTATTTCGGAGATCACCACATCTCCTCATCAGACTTCTTTTTTCTAGATTTTCAGCAGTGCTTTCTCTCAAAATAGCTTTTCACTACGAGTGAATGGGAGAGCTTTTTTCTAAGACTTTTGTGCAAGAATAACAAAAGTCTTTCGATCTATCATATCATCTGTCTTTAAAAAGACTTTTTACTATCTTAGTCAGAATTGTCCTGTAAAACGGAATTTTTTTTAGAAATCTGGATCTAACCGCTCGGAATTTCGAAGAAACTTTGTTGACTTTTCCTAAATTTGGATTTATATGGCTTTAGTTTAGTTATACTTTTAAGAACATTAGGAAAAAAAACTAAAAATAGTCAAAATATACAGGTGCTATTTTTTTGTCGTGCACTGTACACTGTCGATTACGATTGCATGCAACAATGCAATTTGTGCTGGAATTTGCACAAAATATACATACTTGAAATATTCTTCATAGTGTGTGCGTGTGCGTCGTGCGCAAACGTGTGCAGACCTTAGTTATTTGATTTTCGTTGGTCTCGTGAGAATATGTGGGGCACTCATTTATATTAATTCAATGCTAATATGGAATACGAGTACTACATAGTTTTTTTTTTAACCATGTAAGACTCAATAGCGCGCGCTTTAAGTAGCCATCCTAATGGCGAGCAGAAATATTTCACACGTTTTTGTGTTAATTGAACTGGTTTAATGGTCTGGTAATTGGAAGGAATGAATTGGACTTTGAGCGTACCTAATTATTTATTTATTCTTTTGCTTAAAAAAGTGTGTACGTTTTTGTTTGAATTTCACATATCATAGTTTTTTTTTTATTCCATTAACCATTAGCCACATGGTCGGCTAGGTTACAAGCCCCGCATGAGGATTTCTTTAGAAGCTGTCGAAGTTTTAACTAAAGCTGCCAGTCTAATTATCCCAAGAGTCGTGAGCCTTATTTATAACCTTCTTGCTGTACTTGGCAATCCCTCCATTACTTAAGTCTTTTATTAACGCCGTTTCAGTTAATTGCTCCGAAGATCCGTGGTTCGTACCGGGCAGTGTGTTGCTAGTGTATTCCCCTTTCAACTCCATTCGCAACTTACATTCGTGAACAATTTTCAAAGAGCGGAACTGGGTGCCACTGAAGACTCAGTAATAATGTAGGCATTACAAAGACCCGCCCGTGAAAAACCCATTATTTTCAAACGCCTGCTAGTCCCTGAAAGTTCTGACTAAGCCTTTAATGCCATACAAATCGAACGCAATTTAAGTCAAAAACAGATATAACTGTAGTTTTCTAGTTATGAGGGGAAAAAATATTTGCATTAATTGGAGATATATAAATCCTATGATTTGAATTATGGAAAAAAAAATAAAAATTGTTTTTAGTTGCGCCTGTTTTCAGCAGGGTGTGCGATATGTAAAGCTTATTCGCCGTTGCTAACCGCAAATGCGCAAAAAAGGAACAGTCCAGCGGTTTCGTCTTGTTCTGCAGGCTGTATCGGAGATACAGCCGCTAAATATAAACGTAGAATACGTGGTATGGTAAGAGAACATCCAAGTCAAAAACGAAAGCACACACTAAAAAAGTATCAATAACAAAAGCGATAATAATATCCATAGCAAAATTGATAACAAAATCGATAAAAACATCGATAACAAAATCGATAAAAATATCGATAACAAAATCAATAACAGTATCAATAAATAAATCGATTACAAAATCTATAAAAAATCGATTACAAAGTCGATTAAAATATCGATAACAAAACCGATAAAATATCGATAAGTCCCATGAATTTCGAAAATCTCTAAACTCCCGAAATGGTCCTCAGATTGAATCCCTGTCTATATCCTTTTCTCTATCTTCATCTTTACTCTTATCGGTATCCTCATCCTCATATTTTTCTTTATATTTATCTTTGTCTTTACTTTTATGTTTTACTTTACCTTTTTGTAAATATTGCGCCATCTGTTCTTCAAAAGCCGAAATACCTAGACACACATACTTTTTGTCTCCTTCACTCACTTGCAGCGCATGCACGTGTTTGCAAAATGAGGACGAAGTGCTTTTGTATGGGAAATCATTTATGCCCATATATTTGAATAAAATAAACATACTTAGAAGATATCAACCAATACTTCCGATATACCAAATGAAAGGAAAAATCTTGAATTTTTGACTAAAGAAAACAAAAACAAAATCATTCGAGCGGTTTTCGAGCATTTTGGAAATGAAAAAAATTGCTAATTTTTTCAACAATTTTTTGCATTAAAATGCTCAATATTTGTTGAATTTATATAAAACTCGTACACGATAATATTTCTACTGCTCCAAGGGACCTACATATATCCCTAAAATTAAAGTTATATCTGCAAATCATAAGTGGCAAGAGCACTTTAAAGGCTCAAAATTACCCCAAAATAAGCCAATATTTACCGTTGTTTCTAGGACAGACACCGAATCGGTTACTTACAGGAATGTATCTGTCGATAGGTTTGGAATTTCGTCTTTGATACGGTACGCTTTTCTTTGATCTCGCTTCACTAGTTCTCGTGCAATAAGCGTTTTCGTTAAGCTCTAAAAATTACAACTACAACATTTCAGCATAGCCTCCATATCGAAACGTAAGACGTTTTCTACATCAAAAACGTTTCCTTAAGCAAATGCCAAAATGCCGTGTAATTACTTGATGTAATTTGCACACTTTATTTGTAATTCAATTGAAAGTGACGTCGTATGAAAATATTTACATATTTACATACACACATACACACATACAGTGTTCACGTGCCGTCAAATATTGATAGCTATTATTGAGGAATTAGGTGCAGTAAGTAGTATGTTAAGGTCGGGATGAACTCAAAGCTTTTAAAAGCCCGTTGAAGTAAACTTCCATATAACTCACACCTCGGAGGCTAACATAATTTCTTTATATTACTTTGGATCAAGATCTGACTTAAAATATAGAAAAATTATAATTAGAGAGTTGCCACCTGTTTGAAATTTGCAGTTTAAGGAAATTGATAAGATACAAGTAAATATTGCAATATGTCTGTCAAATGAAAGAGGTTTCAGAAGGCTTACAGTAGAAAATATTTTTGTGGTAGGTTGCCACCTGTTTGAAAATTTTAATTTGATGTTATTGATAAGATAAATTAAATATTGCAATATGGGTATCAAACTAATGAGGTTTAACAAAGTTTACTGCCGAAAATATTTGGACGAGGGTTGCCACCTGTTTGAAAACTTTATTCAATTATTGAATTGATAAAATAAATTAAATATTGCAATATGGGTATCAAACTAATGAGGTTTAACAAAGTTTACTACAAAAAGTGTAGTAGGTTTATTTTATTAATTTTTCACTGCTGCAGTCCCATCGTGCGTCGCAATCTCGCAGCCAGTGTTTGAGGCGTTTCGAAGGCGTCACCTATTATTTGTTGCTGGCGGTCAGTTGTTGGCGCCTTTAAATTCTTTTTGTTGCTTCTTATTTAGCTTTGTTTTAAATGGAATGTGTGCATGTAATTAATTCTTGTTTTTGTTTTTCTTCGCATTCAATTATGTCATTTGGACGACTAACTACGTACCATACCTGATTGACGACGGTGTTAATTTTATTTGCTAATTGAAGAGGAAGTGTGCAAAATTAAAAGTGACAGGAAAAAATACAGTTTTCAAATTAATGCAGCTGCTTGTGGCACAAATTTTATTTGCAAACTTTTTTTTTTCATACGGCCATATGTCAAAGGTGGCAAAATACATTTATTTGATTTTTGGATTTTATAATATTGTTTTTTTTTTTGAATTAAGTAGAATGGAAAAAACTGTTTCTTATGAGAACTGGTAACAAAGAAACATATCTAACAAACTACATATGTATATCTACACTGGCGATCAAAACTGAGTGCTTGGTGATTTTTGTTAAATATCTGAAATGTTTTTAAGTATAATTTTTTGTTGTAATTTTTTTTATAAAATATGGTTCAAACTTTGATCAAAACCGCTTAAAACAAACTTTTAAATTTTATACAGAATTTAAAAAATTCAACGAATTTCCATTTTTAATTAAAAAAAAAAAAATAACAAGATTTTTATCTTAAATATTTATCAAAATCACAATGTAGTTACTTTATATCGCCAGCGAAAATAAACATTACATTGTTAAATTTTCTATCAAGATTAATCCTTAAGTTTGGATTTTTCTTTTTTCGTTAAAAGGGAGACTACGTTTTTATGACCGATTTAAATTTTTTATCTAAATCTGAAAACGGTTATAATATGATCGTTAAAATAAAAATTAAAAATAACTATTAAAAATTTATCGAAAAAATAAAAATCCAAAAATCACGAT
This sequence comes from Rhagoletis zephyria, assembly GCF_001687245.7. Lineage (NCBI taxonomy): Eukaryota > Metazoa > Arthropoda > Insecta > Diptera > Tephritidae > Rhagoletis > Rhagoletis zephyria. The sequence continues at coordinate 18,081 of NW_016168553.1, forward strand.
TATCTATTCTGATCGAGAAAATAAAAATCATAGAATAAAGATTAAATTTGATCGCAGAAATAGAAATCCAATTTTAACGGTTATGATTTTTTTCTATACTACGGTGTAGTATATATATAACATATAGAGAGGAATGTGTGGAAGATGAACTTACATATCTCGACAGCCGGTTCGAAAACGCCCTATATCAGAAAATCGCTAAAGAATTTACATTGAGATCGGGCGTTCTTCAATCGAATTTGAAAATAGGGCGTTATTCAAAAAGTTGCTGATATATGGCGTTTTCGAAACGGCTCCCGAGTTAGCTCGATCTTCCACTCAGCCGTCGATTAATATCTATGCACATGAGGGGTTGGGACTGAAAAAATAGTTGTCCATTTGTAGTAGTGCCTTGAAAAACCTCATGTATATAAATTCTATCTTTAATTTGCAAAAAAAAAATTGCGAACGTCGCGCATGCGCAATCAACAATTTTGTGGATCAAAAGCCGCTAGAAGAGTTTTATGCTGGTTGGCTTAAATTTTTGCTTTTTTTGCATTACGTTGCCTGCCTAAGCAGGCTTTTTGTGTTGTTGTTTTATTTTGGTTAATATTTTTTGCAGCTTTTATATTTTTATTAGCTTACTACTGCTGGTCTTGCTGTATCTCAGGAAATCTTGGTAGGTAGTTGAAGTTATGAATCACGGCTTACTTTCGTGGCCTTTTTTTCTTTGCTACAGCTGTTTCTGTTTGTTGCTATTTAGATGTGTGAATGTTGTCAGAGCCAACTGTGTCGACAAGAGGTACTTACATACATATATACTTCTAAATGTATGCCGCAACGAATGAGTCGGTCAGCTGTTTCAAATAATCGTTTACCAGGGTAGTCAAATTTGTTGAGTACTTACTCATAGAAAATCGGTGAATTCAAGGTTAATTTTTATGATTCAACTCTGAGTGGAGAAGTCTGCTTTCAAAAAAAAAAAAGAAAAAAGAGAAATA
>NW_016168554.1:0-19057 GCF_001687245.7 Rhagoletis zephyria
CAAGTGCTTCTTGGGTGTACGCACATGGTATTAATTCAATAAAAACTTGATAATAAAAGGTTAAAGAATAACACTTAGAAAAAGATCAATACACAAATGAAAGTAAAGTTGAGCACGCACATAGACGAAGAAAATGATAAAGGCAAAGATAAAAATAAAAACAAACACAAAGGTGCGTAAAGATAGAGGCAAAAATTAGGACCAAGGTAAATTTAAACACTTTACTTATATATTTATATATAAGGGCAAAGGTGAAGGGGAATATTTCAATGAAGAAAATGATAAACATAAAAGTAAAGACAAAGAGGAGGATGAGGATACCGATAAAAGTAAACACGAATATAGGGGAGGAAAGGTTAAAATAAAGATAACTAAAGAGGAAAAGATATAGAGAGAGACACAGATACCCAATCTGGGAACTATTTTGGGATTGAAGAGATTTTCGGATTCTCGGGAATTATCGATTCAATAATCGATATTTTTTTCGGTTTTGTTATCGATATTTTCTGAACTCGTCGATTCTGTAGTTCATATTTTTATCGATTTTGTTATCGTTTTTGTAAGTAATATTTTTTATCGATATTTTTATTGTTTTTGTTATCGATTTTGTTATCTATATTTATATCGAATATGTTTTCCATATTTTTTATCGATTTTATTATAGATTATTTATCGATTTTGTTATCGATATTTTTATAGATTTCGTAATCGATTTTTGTTATCGATTATCTGCCGATCTTGTTATCGATTTTCTAATCGATTTTGCTACCAATAGTATTATCGATATTGCTATAGAGTATTTTTTGTAGAATTTTGATCGATTTGGTTATCAATATTTTAAACGGCTTTGTTATCGATATTTTGTTGGATGTTACTGTCGATTTAATTTTCGATAGAGTATAAAGATAAAAATTACGATAAAGGAAAACAGAATAACATATATGTAATTAGAACGAAGAGGGGTATTGGTAGGGATCTAGATAAAAAAAAAAAATTATAACCTTAAGCAAAAGCAGATGTATGTATCTATGTACATACATATGTATATATATTGGTTATTAGACAAAACAGATATGTATTGTTAGATACACTTCCCCAGTGTGGCCCAGGTGTACTTTCTTTTTTTTTTGATAGGCACAGCGTTTCTGCATTAAATCAAAGGGGGAAGAACTTGTCAACTGAATTTTCGAAAATTAGTTTCAGCTGCTATAACTATAAATGATAATACAGAATTAGTGTTACACTTTACTTGTTGCTAAGTAACTGATATATCGAATTTATCCCACTTCTGCGGAGGAATATCTTTGGCGATTGTTTTATCATGCATATCCCAAAAAAAAAACAAGTCTTATCAATATCCATGACGCAAAAACCTAAAAAACTAAAATATTAATTAAAAAGTTAACTAATTTGAGCGCATAAAATGTTTCACGTGTTCTGACGAACAATTTGCATCCATACAAACACTTTCATCAGAAAGCTTGTACATATTTGTTTGTTTCGACGAATTCGTCCGAATGAAATTTCGTCAGAATACACATGCGATTATATTTCAAATTTTCCCCGATTGTTTTACGTCACCGTTCTGACATGCAGACGTGCAACATTCCAACACACATGCCACGGCGTATGCGTAACCTTTTGCAAAGAGTGGTGCTCTCTCTCTCGACTCTGTCAAGTTGATATCTGAGCCTGATTAGTTGCCCTTGGTTATCAATTTTAACGACGAATATTTATCAAGCTCATCAACCGCATTATATTGCAGCTCACTCCCTTAATTATGCTAACAATTGCTGAGGGCAGACAGAATGAAAGAATTTCCAGCAGCTAAGACCTTTAAATAAGTATCTCAAACATTCACTGCTTTCATCAACGATATAACACCAGCGTCGACATCAATGTCGAGCAGGATGATCCATCAGTATAATGAACTAAGTTGCTAAACAAGCAACTTGTGCGTCTATTCACAGTACCGTAATTGGTGTATCGGTGAATTCGTTTGTGCTTTATGAACACATATGAACATACATACATACATACATATGTATACGCATGTAAGTAGGTACTTAAGTACTTACATATGCCGTACGGATACATTTGTATGTACATATGTATGCAGATATACTACATACATATATAAATCTATGTGTCTATGCTAAAAAGTGATACACGCTACTTCTTCACCGAGTTAGCGTCGCTTTGAATTTGTGTTTAAAAGTGGTGGTTATTGATGAAGTGCTCGCATGCAAGTATCCATAATCATGAGTGGTGTGCCGTGAGCCGTAAGCCAATGCTGGTAGAAGTATGTAAAGGTTATCGATGCTTAGAGGCAACTGGCTTTTATTTGAAACAATATTCAGAATTATGACATATCTCATTATCGTCAGCGTCAATCAATTGACACGTACAAATTTTATCTTTGGCAAAAAAAAAAATACGTAATCAGCGGTATGGCAATTGTCGGAAAATTACATTAAGGGTTAGTACTTATTTGTTGTTAAGTTACATATACAGATGTTATGCAATTGAAACGCATTGGAATTGGTATGAGTATGTGCATAATGAAGGTATTCTTTTAATTAAAAATAAAAATTGAAAACCAGTGAAATCCCGGCCGTGCTTTAAAAACAAAGAGAAGAAATATTATAAAGTAAGAAGTTTTAAATTAGATTTAATAAGATATTGCAAGCCTTTGTAACAAAATTGAAAGATTTAGTGTATTCTGGCATGGAAGTCTTACATAAAAGCTACCTTGCCAACACTGGGGAAATGCTGTATTTTGACAGAAAGCACTTGAGAATTTTCCAAATGGAGATGTATATATATCATTTCGCTTGCACTGCTCCAAGAATCGCATTGGCTGAGCGAGCCAGGCACTGGTGTGCCATTCGAGAGATCCAAGGTTCGAATCCTCGTACAGCGTATTTTTTTAATAGATTTTTCTTTTTTTTTATCTAATTTTCTTTTAAATCTTATTTGATGCACTTTTTCTTTTTTAATATTTTTTAACTTAAGATTTTGTTTAAAAAATAATTTTAAAAACCTCTTTTTTTATTTTTTTTATTTTTGCTATATTTTAACTGAATTTTTTAAATTTTACTGTTTTAAAATAAATTAATGTTCTTAAAACGATACAAATAGTTTTTGTTATTTACTTGAATTTTTCATTATTTATTTTGCTTATTTTTCCTTTTTTAACAACTTTTTTCATTACGATAAAAATAATGGTAACTGCCGGGATCCCTTAGAGTCTATGGAAAATACACTTATTTATTACAAAAGGAAAATAATGGTAAAATTATGTATATTGGAATCAGCGCATTGCCATATTGGAACGTGAATTAATGGAACTGTACTATATGTGCAAGCGTACCAACTAGCATATTGGGAACTTATATAAATAATGAGAAAAAGTATTGAAAAAGAGAGAGTACTACTCATTTGCTCAAATTATAACTACTTTTGGCATCATCGATAACCCACAACATTCGTATTCTGATTAAAGTCAACTGAGTCTCAGCGAAAGAGAGTCAAAGAAGAAAAGATTTACATTTCGGTGCACTGAAAACAGTCTCAATGAAGCGCTAAACATCTTAACTTCTCTGACCCTTACACGAGTTCATATATGTATAAGTACCCTGAAAATACATTCCTCCCCGTTACCCAACCATATTATCGTACTATAATTGAATTGAGAGATTTGTGCTTGGCTTTGTTTGTCCACATTCCAAGTAATTTATCGCCGAAGGCTACCGACTGTCCCTGAAAACATTTATTACTGTATGAACATACATACATATGTATGACATAGTGAAGCATTCAAACACTCAGAAGTTTCGTGACAACTACTACCACTCCTACTTGCCTCGTCTGCTGCTTCTGCTAACCCCTTCAAATTGTGAATTATAATATCAACAATATCTATGGACAATGGCCGTCAGTGTTGGTAATGTCAAAGCTGCACATAATGATATGGTTAGTGCAGCTACTTATTGCTATTACAGTTGTAGTAAAGCGCTATTACTGTTATCTGAGGTCGCAAAGCCAGTTACATGCATACGAGTATACATAGATGCATGTGTAGACTATCGCATTCACACCCTGTCGGAACGTCAACTAATTTAAAAGAGGGTTAATAAGCACTGTTTATTAAAGATAAGTAAGTAGTTGAAATTCATACTTTTTGTAGTGAAAATTCTAAATGAGTTTGCATATGTTTGTCTTAGATACTGACCGCCACAGTTAAAGTGATATAAGGCGAATTCGTGGACAGAAAACCAACGGCTGCATTGAACGCAACTGGAAGCGAGGAGAAACAAAGGCAATGGCTAAACCACCGACCAAGGGCTGGGCTGTTGTTTGTAACCCTGTTTAGGTCGGCGCAATCTCTTAAACTTTGTTCGTCCATAGGACAACATCTGCTGCGTATTGTTCTGCTCAGGGCTGGCATTGAGTCGAATTCGGGACTAGAAGCCTTTACGTGCTGCGTATGCCCAAACTCCAACTTAGTTAGGTGCAAAACCTGCCATGGTATACCAATTACTGAAAGCACATTTGCCGGCCTTCTCGAAACCAGCCGATGTTCATGCTGTTGCTTCAGCCCGCTTCATTTCCACTAGAATCACTACGGCTCTAGTCAACGAGCGCGATAACCTTCGCTTCGAGATACGGCAACTAGTAAACGTACATAAACGGAAGATGCGGGAGTAGCATTTGAAGATTACAAGTTTCACTTCTTCTGTAGGCAAGCTCTGGTCTACCGTAAGGTCGCTTTCCAACCCGATGAAGAGCGACAAAATAGTGGAAATCTCTCTCAGTGACCACGCTTCGTCGAACCGTGGACCATGCTTGTGCTATTTTAGCCGACAGTCCACGCTTCATGCTACGTTGGACAGAGCCATACGTCGCGAGACCAGAAGGCTGCACAAATTGCCAACCACCAGCACGCCTCTTGCTTACACCAGCGGTGAGGTACAGATAGCCATCGGGAAGGCCAAACTTCCAAAGACTTTAGTTCCAACGGAAAATTAAAGGTCCCAAACATGCATATAGGCATTATAATCATTCCGCACGTCTGGAAAACGGAGAGTTTTATCGGCCAATATCTCTCCTTCCCCTGGAATCAAAGACACTAGAGGTCTTGTACTCCCACACTTCACACACACATCACAACAACAGAACTTAACACCATAAACACTCAGATAACCGTGGCCTCAACTGAATCCGCCCCTGCAGGAGCACAGTGCTAGACAAAGACAAAGACAGAAAGACAAAGACAATAACAATGCCAATGATAATGCCAATGACAATGCAAATGACAGTAACACAAAGCCAAAGTGTCACTTATTCCACGCATAGGTACTTCACGCACCTAAATTTTTCTTATAAACAACTGACTATTTTAATATGGCAATGTCCTACGAGAAAACCAGTTGTCCAACCCTGCATTTGATTTGAGATTTTTGGCTTAAACGTTTTCAAAATCAGAGGCCAAAGTGATCCTGAAATAAAAATTAATAAGCCGAGATTTCGCTTGCTGCATTTTTTTCGATGTAATCTATTTCCAACTGCACTTTCTATTGGTAAATTTTTGAAACTGTCTGATTTATTCCGGCAGACGATGTATGTATTTTGACTGCCACAATTGCGTTTATGCAAGAGGAAACTTCATATCGCTGGTATGCTTACTCTTTCATACATACATACATTTAGGTACATACCCTGTAGGGAACTCAACTAACTATAAATTCACTATAAGTTCATTACTTTTGAAATGGGGGTGAGTACGCCTCGGCTATTTTTACATAGTGATGTCACAAAAAAGTCAGTTTGTTTTCAGCTAACTAAACACCAGTACCTTTAAATTGATTTGTGGTGTGCTAGGGAAAACTGTGAAATAAATTTTATACATACATATTTCTTCAGTTGAGCCTTGCATGCCTTTTGAACTTACTAAAAGTTAGCCGTAAATATTATGCCAAAAGTTCGCTATTTTGGTAGTCATCTACTAATTTCCCGACAGGGTACATACAAGTGCGTGTATACTTAGGTAGATATCTACGCGCATACGAGCATATACATACATAAATACACCAAAGCATCATATCTGTTCTGCTTACATACATGTATGTATGTATATACTATTCGTATGCCTACGGATATGAATTCTGTAGTATATTGCCACGACCACAGCGTTCATGGTTGAGGTTAAAGTCCTCCAATGGCTTATCCTGCTTGCCTCTGTGCTTGCGTGTGCACGTTTATGGTTAGCGTCAAAAGTTCGATAGCGCATCAATCACATCTAGTTATGTACATATCTTATGTATATACATAGCTAATACCCAATAAACAGTTTTGTTAATTCTAAATTTGAGATGTATCTCAAATAATCGTTAATAGCGTTTTAAAACTAAAAGGCACATTTTTAAAATCAGTATTTTTTGTACTTCGCTACGCGTGTACAAGTACTACATGGCTATAGACTACAGAGTGCAAGTATTAACTTGTACTAGAGTGCCAGTTACTGTCGAAATTCGACAGTTTTTCTAGTTTTTAGGAGCCTTGGAGAGATTTTCTAACTTAACACGTAGCAAAACTTATACGTACCGGAACATCTTCTGCTTTGGAACTAAAACATAACTATTTTTTTTTTTATCTTAGAGGGTGTTTGGAGGACTTCGGCAGGACTTGGAATTGACCCCAGTTCGATGAATTCGATGGATTTAAAAACACTGAAGTTCGATGAATTTCAAAAACACTAAAATCCGATAACTCAACAAAATTCGTTAACTCGACCAATTTCGATAACTGTGAAATTCGACGGCTCGATAAATTTCGATAGCTCAAAAATGAAAATTCTTTTTACTTTTGACATCACCACATTTTTCGAAAACTATCTAAACATTTTGATAACTCGTTACACTCTGTTAATACGATTATATAACCTTGAAATTTCGATAAATCGATATATTTTGCAAATTCCATAAACGCTTCGTTGAACCAACCAATTTCAGTAGATCAATAATTATCGATAACTCTGTAAGTTGAAAGAACTCCATGCATTACGACACCTCGATAAATTTCGTTAAGTCTATAAATAATGATAATTCAATAAATATCGATAACTTGATACATTTCTTTAACTTGACAAATTTCGTTAATCCCACACGTTTTTATAGCTCGATAACTATCCGTAAATTTGGAGAACTAAGTTTCTGTGTTTATAAATTTCGACAACTCAGTAAACATTGGTCAGTTGGAATAATTCGATACGTTGCGATAACTTAATAAGCATGGGTAAAATTCGATAATTATAAACCTCGATGATTAGATAAATTTCGGTAACTTTTATGGCTGATTTTATTTCGATTCCTATCGGAGAATTTCACTTCAGTTACCCTAATTCTTATGTATTTGTCTTTATCTCCATTTTCGCCTTTATCTTCACTTTTTCCTTCTTTTTTTGTCTTCATCGTTGCCACTTGTTTCCTCATCTTCATATTTATCTTTATTTCAAAGTTTGATTTCATTTCCAAGCAAAACAAAATGCGAAACAGCTTAAGTTGAACAGGCTGCAAAAACAACCATACACAAATATGGAAAAAAGTTTTAAGCGACGATTTTCAACCAATTTCGAAACTATAAAACTCCTCATCTACAGAAAATTACCTTTCCAACGGTATTTTTGGTTTTGAAATCGGCAAATCTCATCTTTGTTTTTATCTTTCATAACTCTGCTTTTATCCTTTTCTTTATCTATTCACGTAGATGAGGTGAGGTGTGATGACGTGATAAGATGTGACGTTATTTTTATGTGATGTGATAGGATGTCATGTCATGTGCTGTCATATCCTGTGATGTCATGTCATATGATGTCATACCATATGATGTCATATCATGTGATGCCACGTCATGTAATGCCATGTCATATCATGTGATGTCAAGTCATGTGATGCCATGCCATATAATGTGTTGTCTTATTATATGATGTTATGCCACGTGATATCGTGTGATGTGATATCATATTTTGTGATGTAACATCATGTGATGTCTCATCACATCATGTGATATAATGTGATGTGATGTCATTTAATGTGATCACATTCTATGTTCTGATTATTATATCGATATTTATATAGAAAAATATAACGATTGCAAAATCGATTAATTCATCGATAAATATAACAATCATCAGTTTCGATTATTATACATATCGGTAACAATATCAGTTACTAAATCGATAACAAAATCAATTATTTAATCGATTATTATACCGATAACAATTTCCATTAATGTATTGATAACAATATTGATTATTATGTCTATTACAATAGCGGTTATTTAATGAATAACAGTATCGATAACAATATCGATTATTTTATCGATAACAACATCAATTGTCTTTGTTTTTGTTTTTATTCTCAAACCGCTAAACCGCCCCTGAATTTGAAAATTTACTCCCAACCAACCAACTGCCGCTAAAGAAGTTTCACTTTATAAATTCAATAAATTTTCTTACCCTTTCAGTTACCCTAATTCATATATATCTGTCATTGTCTCCATTTTCGTCTTTATCTTCACTTTTGCCTTCTTTTTTTTTGACCTCGTCGTTATCATTTATTTCTTTATCTTCATATTTATCTTTACTTCAAGGCTTAATTTCAAGTGTGAAGTGAAACAACATGCGAAACATGTCAAATTGAATATGTTGCAGCAACATCTATACACAATTCGAAAATGTTTAAACAACGGTTTCTGCCGTAATTTTCAACCAATTGTGAAACCATAAAAACTCTACGGAAAAATGCCTTTCCAATGGTGTTCTTGGTTTTGAAATCGGTTCGGTAGAATCGCCAAACGAACGGAGACAAAATTTATGTTAGCGTATTAATATATAGATGCTAAATTTTGGAAAATCAACGGAAAATAGGTCTGTGTTGTAGTTTTTGAAAAAACTCGTCAAGATGTCAACCACTTGAGTTTGGTAGGTTTAAAACTAAAATAGAGAAACACGAAAATGGTGACTAAAAGTTGTATCAAATTAGAAATCCGTTTTGAAACTAGGGATGGGCAAGTAAAAAAGATGTTTTTTCCGATGCAATGCATCGTGAAGTCAGATCGATCGACTAAAAGATCGGTAACTAAAAGTTGTATCAAATTAGAGATTCGTTTTGAAACTAGGGATGGGCAAGTAACAAAAAGATGTTTTTTCTGATGCAATGCATCGTGAAGTCAGATCGATGTTTAATGATGTATCAGTTAAAAAACATCAATGTTTGATGCCTTGGGTTCCTTGTAATTTCAAAAATATACTAAATGAAATCAAGGAAAACAACATTTTTAATCAGGTTCCGTGTAATAATTTTATTTTTTAATACATATCTCAATATCTTTGGTTTAAGTTTAAATAAAAAAGATTTTGCTAACTCGTCTAGTCTGTAGTTGACTCCGCTGCAGCATCAAAACAAACGAAGTTTTGAAAAGAAAAGAAGACACGGAACTGGCTATAATTTTGAAAACTGCATTTTGTAATTGGCCCATTTTTCTAGAGGGTTCTCATTAAACCAACTACCGGACTTTCCAAATGAATTGATAGCTCATCGGGAAGGCTTTCTTCAGTCTTATTGGTTTTACAATTTTGGTAAACTAGCTTATGGTGATCACTCCAATGACCAAAAATCTACCATACTTGGTGGTATCGGACGCACACTAGTTACAATTTTTGCAGCAGACTATTTCTTTCTTTCGGCTTTAAGTTTTAATGTCCGGTCAGCAGCTTATATCGGCAGATCTGTCACAAAACGTTCAATCACAAAATAATATTATCAAAATGTTTTGACTCAAATCAAAAAAAAAAAAAATATTAAATTAAATGCATTTCAATGCACTCGAGCGAGGAGCGATTTGCCGACGGTCGGTGGTCGAGTAGCCATTTTCCCCACTGATGTAGCAGACTACAGATAGATTTCGACATCTTTGCATTGTTGATACAGATGGAACGGAACGAAACGCTAAGAAAATGTTCACAAATGCGTCGCAAACCGTTCATAGGTTGATATACAATATTTGAGAAAAATTTTACAAAATGCTTAGTTTCAAATGATAAACAAAACTGAAAATCAAATTGAGAAATAAGATTTTCTCAAGCGTTGGAAAATGTTTGCTCCAGTGTTTGTTGGGTATGCAAATACATATGTATGTAGATATGTATATTCATGTGTGTGGGAAAGTATGAGGTTATTTGCTCGCGCAATTGATGAAATGATGTGACACAAATATTAGCAAACTGACAATCTTTGTAGATCCATATATGTATCTGCATGCCTATAGAATCAGAGGGATAATTGATTAGGTTGGCAGCCAGATTGGTGAGCGGACAGAAAGCCGCTTTAGCTAATGACTGCTTGGTGGTTTGGCTGTCAGGCCACAAAGCATGTTATCAAATACTGTCGTTTCAAATTCTCTGTATACTGTCAAAGCTTTGCTTGACATCCCCTGCTTATAATTGAGCGCATTGAAGTGCACGCGCATGACAAAAGAAAATATGTACATATGTCGCTTTTTGTTGAATTCGTTTTTATTTGTTAAATGTAGATAATACACGCATACATAGTAAGTAGGCAAATTCGCCAAAAATTTCAATGATGCAAATCCGATTTGCTTGATTAATTCTCTGTGCTGGGTGAAAGCTAAAAGGCAAATATTTGGCGCTTTGACTCTGATTAATTTCGATGAGCTTCTCCTCCTAATTGTTACAAAAATCAATTTTTGGTGCGCATTTTAAATTAATGCCTCCTCCGAATGGCAGATGGTTTTAACGTGAGAAGCTTTTACATGGCAGAAGAACAAAATTTATTAAAAATAACTTGCTGCTGGTCGGACCAGGAATCGAAATCGGCGTATTTTGAGTGGTCAACACACACTTCTGAAAGCTGTATGATAACTTTTTTCTCTAAATTTGTGGTTGCTTAATTATTTTATTTAATTTATACTTCAAATATTTTTACTTAGAATTAACAAGTGAATTGATCTCGTATAAAGCGTGATCCAATTTGGTGGTTTATTTTTAAAATTAAAAAAATTAAAAAAAAATCATTGATTTATTCGAACTAATTAACATTTTCATTATTTATGGAACACGATTTAATCCATTTGGCTGCCTCGGCTGGATTCGCAGTAGCTCATTCGGCTAACCCAGTTTTCCAATATCTTCGTGATGGTTTTTGGCTATATCTCACGAATGGCTTAGTCTTAAGCAACTGCATCGTTAATCTCGATTCTTTAAAGCCACCCCACAAAAAAGTCTTAAAGCGTCAAATGGCGGCTTCGACGTGTCATCGCATGCATGGCCAAGACGGCCGATAACACCAATACCAAATATCGAATGTGGCATGGTACTGTGTGATATGCTGCACCTTCCTACTGAAACCAAATATCGTCCAAGCCCCTGTCTTTAATTTCCGTAAAAAAACGTTTAACATGGCTCTGTACCGCTCACCGTTGACCAAAATAACAATTCCAGCAACAATTTCAAAGAAAAATGGGCCACTGATGCCACCACTCCCAAAATCCGCACCAAACTGTCACCCTCCGTTTTGCTTGTTAACAATAAGTTTTCATTATTTACCAATACTGTTGAAGCGTAAAGCGATTCAATTCTTTCCGCGGATATGTGCTGCTGACTTTCTATCAAGATTTCGAGCGAAAGGAGTTGTCACGGACAGAAACAAAAACACAACATGGATCATCCTGTTTGACTTTTCGCCAATACCTCAAGCTCACAATAAATGCGCCCAAATTTGGCGCTACTTATGTATATCGTGTATGTACGTATATATATTATGTAGAAAACATCGTAAAGACTCATCCCGTTCATTAACATCGCTACACCCCTAAGAGAGTGCTTTTCATTTGCCTATCACGGTCCTCCCCCCGAATTTCCTTAGTTTTCTGGCTAAAGCCGCAACAAAGCGCTGCATGCAAATCGATACTGGCTTATCTCGTGCCGGCTTTCAGTTGTTTAGTTAAATAAGAATAAAAGTATTTTATTACCATGAGGTTTTCATAGTATGCGTCGAAGTTAGGCGCCTTAAGCCCAGGAAACTGTCTTCCTGACAGGAACCATGATTTTGGACTACGCCGATAAGAAGTTTACTCGAAGTTATTTACTATGCTGAAAGTTGTTTTGGATGATCTAAAGTCGCTGCTTGCTTCCCTCCACCCCCTTGCATACAGCATCTTTACAGGCCACCTCCGCTTCATTTAGATTTGCTAAACCTTCAAGACCTTGGGTCTTTCTAGACTTCCCCTGTTCTGAGCATATTGAGATTGCCATATCTAGGATTCCGTTTCTTCTCTACACTCGCAAACATCAGTGACCGCGAAAATAATTTTACAGGTGTTTCTTCGCCGTTAACTATGTTAGGAGTCTTTCTTCGGCGAGTTTTTTGTTGTAAGCATCTTTTTCGCGGTCAACTTTTGAGCTCGCGCCTTTTTTCTTGTTTAGTGACGATTTCATTTATTTGTAAGAGAAAAGTGAATTAATTGAGCTTCATTTGCCAGTATGCTTAGTAGAGTTGTCAAACTATCGATGGCACTATCGATAGTATCGATAGTTTCAATTTTTTTAGACTATCAATACTCATTGATAGTTTTTTCTTATACTATCAAAAATATCGATAGTTTAGTAGGACTATCGATCATCTCTACCAATTATTTTGAAATTATTTGAATTTTTTAATTTGAATTAAAAATTTTGTTTCTTAGACTATCAATACTCATTGATAGTTTTTTCTTATACTATCAAAAATATCGATAGTTTAGTAGGACTATCGATCATCTCTACCAATTATTTTGAAATTATTTGAATTTTTTAATTTGAATTAAAAATTTTGTTTCTTAGACTATCAATACTCATTGATAGTTTTTTCTTATACTATCAAAAATATCGATAGTTTAGTAGGACTATCGATCATCTCTACCAATTATTTTGAAATTATTTGAATTTTTTAATTTGAATTAAAAATTTTGTTTCTTAGACTATCAATACTCATTGATAGTTTTTTCTTATACTATCAAAAATATCGATAGTTTAGTAGGACTATCGATCATCTCTACCAATTATTTTGAAATTATTTGAATTTTTTAATTTGAATTAAAAATTTTGTTTCTTAGTGTGATGCCGACGTCATATTCAAATATGCACGTATTTAGGCCAAAATACATACATATGTTAATCGTAAATCCTGTTTTGTTTGTATAACTTGTGTTTGTTTTTGAACTTTCGAAAAAGAAGTATTTTGGCTAAGCATTTATTTACTTAATTTTGAATGATTATAACTTTTATAAGATAATATTTTTTTCACTATGATCCTGTAAAAACAAAGCAACCTAACTGATTTAGCACTATCGATAGCGCTATCGATAGTTTTGTTTTTTTCGAGACTATCGTGAATATTGATAGTTTTTCTGAAAACTATCGAAACTATCATTGGTGTGACTATCGATAGTTTGACACCTCTAATGCTTAGAAAAGATTAACATAAAATTTCAGACTATAGTAAAGGTAAAGAAAGCTCCAAAATTCATTTCACAAAACCATTACTTCATCTAGCGTGTATGTCGCACAATAGCGCCGCGGTTATTGATATCTAATAACAAATACCATAGTAAAAAAAAAACAATAGCGCAGAAGACAAAGACCGGCTGCTAGTGACTTCAACCGACGACAGTCTCCGCGAGTTTTATACACATCGACACACAACAAAGCATATTGAAATACATTCATACATAACATAGTGGTTGTAGCAGTGGTGGCGGTGGTGGCGGTTGTGGCGTATTAAATGTCAATGCCAGGATTTAATGATCAACTTCTTGTGGCGCTTAAACAAACACACTAGCACCAACAAAAACTTTTGCTTACAGATAAGACTTGCGCTAAATTTATTTGGTGTTTGGTTGGAGTTTGGTGAAGCGATAGAGGGATGTAAGGCAAGTTTGCCGAATTGGCAAAAGACACACACAGATACACATACAATTGTTGAAAAAAGGGGGAGGCATAAAGTTACGAGAAACATAAATGATTTGTATGCAGAGTTATTCGATTACATTTATGAGCATGAGCTAGAATTTTCAAAAGCATTTACATTAGACCGGGGCGGTCTCCATCGGATAGAGAAAAGTTTTCAATTATCCACCCTAGTTTGATATCTTAGTTTGAGAGGATTTTAGGTTCATAAAAATGTTCGTCCTTGGCAGGTCCTA
Source organism: Rhagoletis zephyria (assembly GCF_001687245.7). NCBI lineage: Eukaryota > Metazoa > Arthropoda > Insecta > Diptera > Tephritidae > Rhagoletis > Rhagoletis zephyria. The sequence continues at coordinate 14,263 of NW_016168554.1, forward strand.
AAAACGATCGAAATCGAGTTTTTTTTATAACTCTTTTATATACTACTCGACTCCAAAGCCTTGAAACAGGGTTGAGAAGGTAATTTAGAGTACTGTATATTTTTCTCAGATCCTTTTCCCCTACAATTCCTCCTTAACCTAGTAATTTCAAATATCTTAATTTCTACCCCTTTAAATAAACTTTACTCTTCATAAAATTTCTTCCTTGGAACAGTCAAAATAAATTAATTAACAGAGTGATTTGGAATTCCTCTTTCCATCTATTTAGGCTGGCAAGTAAGTAATCTAGCAGCGATCGAGATCGGTGTGGAATTTTGTTGTTTTATTGAAGTGCATTATTATAAGACTCGTATTCCAAAAATCAACGGCAAAAGGCATTTACTTCATTATTGGTCTGGTCTGTTCTGAGTCCTGACTAAGTTTTTCGCATGCCATGGCGTATGAGTTATCCATCAACATCAACATTTAGTCCGGTTGAAAGAAAAACTTCAAGTCATTGTAAGTTTTCTGTTTATTAATTTATTTTTACACTTACAGTGGGAAAAAACGTCGCTTGATAAAATATGTAAATTTGTGAATAGTAAGGTTGTATTTAATAGGGTTGTAAATGTGTTATTTGAACTTCGTAGGTTAAGGAGATATGCTGGGGTAATAAATGGGATATGAGAAAGATAAAAAGCACTCAAAATTGTCTTTTTAACAATGAAGAACACTTTGGAATTGATTAATAAAAGTGCTGTGAAGAAAACTGTTTGAAGGGCTCACCAAGGAAGAAAATTTGTATGCCCTAAAATCCTCTCAGTGGAAGCTTTAAAATTAGGAGGGGTTATTGCATGAACATATGTATGTAAACCAGGAAATAAGCAAGTACATATGCACTCCGTTTGTATTGTGTTGGTCGCTGACGTGATAATTGGTCGCTTTATTAACCTGCCTTACCGTGCGAGCGAAATTTCGACAAAGGAAGAGATAAGCAATTGCGTAGTGACAACTTCTTCTTCTACAACGGTTTGGGATAAGACCAAAAAACTTGGCCAATTGCCTCCTTCCTTTGCAGGTTTTTGCCAGATTTTCATCCCGAGTGCAGATAGGCCCTTCTGCATTTTGTCCTTCTGTTTATCCAACCATAAATCTTGCGTATAAAGATTCTCTAGAAAGCCTCAAAGGCTTTCTCATCTTCCTTCGACGTCGTCTACGTTTCTGCGCCATATAAAAGAACGGGTTTGATGAGAGACTTGAAGAACGGGGTTTTTGTTTGTCGAGGGAGGACTGTACTTTTCATTTGCCTACCGAGCCCAATGTAGCACACCTGATGGCATGAGCTACATATTTTCCATTAATTTTTGAGCTTACATTATTGCAGGAGCGGTTCCTGGGTTAAAGGTAGACAAAGTCCTTTGCCGCTATACCATTTTTTTGACTTCCCTTGGTTTCAGACGTCAATTATCATCATACGCCAGCAGCATCGTTCTTTTGCTGTACGTGACGCCGCTGTTATTTAGATTGGCAGCTTTTATTTAACTTAGTTTTTCCTCGAGTCGTTCCTGTGAGTTCAATGGGGCATAGTTAGTCGCCCTTTTTGGGCACTACCGTCAACAAAAAAAAAAAAATGATACCCCTTTGTTGATTTTTTTTTTCATATTAAAATATTATTCATATCATATTATTAAAATCATATTTACGCGTAGAATATGCTATATTTTTATAAAAAATTAATGAATATTAAACAATAAAAAGAAAAACTATAAATACTAAGGATTAAAAGGGCGCGCTATTCAAATGATGAGGAGTGTATTCTTTTTAATTCTTCATCCAATTTTAAACTTTAAACATAAATCACATTTTCTTCATAGGTATTCATCTTTTTTAAATGAATATTTACAAAATTATTTATAATAAGACATATTACATATTACTTTACACGAAATCTGTAAAGCGAATTTTTTAGACAAAGTTTTGTGCGTTGAACACGACTTGTTTTCGAGATTTGTTCGAAGCTGCTCCATTAAAAAAAAAAAATTAATGTTTCTTCCCTCATTTGATACAATTTCGAAAATTACTAGCAATCATCTTAAATTTATAAATAAAAAAATAAATATATCACCAGACTCTGCAGATTTAAATGAGTTTAGGTTTACACAAACATTTTTTTATGAAACTGAAACCTATCCATGTATGAGGTAATGTATTCTGCGTGAATAAGTGCGCAAACATACAAACATTACTGCATGCAAGCATACATATTTTTCGCGAGAAATATTTCTCATTTCGTTTTATGACCGCACATCATTTCCGACATTTTATTACGCTCGAATATGTTTAATTATGAGCGTACATGTCTATAACTTCCGCTAATTAGACCTTTTGTGTGATGCCATTCATATGCGTGTACATATGTATGAATATAAGAGTACACCAGTCTAAATAAGCACAGTAACATACATATACACGCGTGAAAAATGCTTCATAACAGCACTGATTGCATTCAAGTGGGGTCTGTAAAATGCGCGTTAACAAATATACATACATATGTATATAGTAGTGTGTGCATACGCGCATACATACGAAGGATTTTGTGCTCAGGAAATCCTGAATGTTTTTCTGCGATATAGAGGAAAGTAAACATAAGGAGACTAGGTATATTTTAAATTAAAAAATTGTTTACCTGGGTTCCGGACGTTTATAACTTTTATAGTAAAAGTCGTTATAAAAAAATTATTTTAGTACTTTAATTTTATTTGTGGTGTAGTGGCAAGCAGTGCGCGCTTCCGCTCCGCAAGGCCTGGTTTCAAGCTCCGCACAGAACAATATGGGAAAAAAATTTAGAAATAGGTTTTTTCTTAAAATACAATTGCCGTCCGGAGTCGGCGTAAAACTGTAGGCCCTCCCATTTGTGTGACACCATCAAGACACACGCCACAAATCGGAGGAGAAGCTCGGCCAAACAATAACATATTATTATTATTCCTAATTTTATTTGAAATAAAATAATCGGTCAAACCGGACCTTTATTTTCTTAGTCCAGTTATAGCAGCTAAACTTGGCAAAATGTGTTTTAAGGCCGAAATAAAAGTTGTTCCTAATATTTAGTAAACAAGCCGTTTATTCAATTTAAACAAATTTTGTATCAAATGAAAGGGGGCTGAAATAGCTTTCAAACTGAAATGGTTAAACGAAAAATGCCACCTATTGAAAAATATTTCAATTAAAAATGTTAGAACAAACCTCGGGTCAGGTGTATGTTTTTTTTTAATAACATTATAAAAAATATGTAAATAGTTGGTTTATTATCAAAAAGGACTTTTATTTCGACCTTAACAAATAGTTGGCCAAGTTCAGCTGTTATTAGAGGACTAAAAAAGTAAAAGTTTCGATTTTTCAGTCCTCATTGAACATTTTCCTGAGAAGTTCGAAAAATAAATAGATTAGAAAATTATTTTCCAGGAGGTCCTGGGATCAACGGAACATTGATAAATTCCTTCTACGATAATAATTTTTCTCTGGAATTTTATAAGATAAAAAAATAACTCCATGAACTTTGCTGTTGGAAAATAGTGCACTGCCCAAGTATAAACTTATTTATTAAATTCGCTTATGATTTGTGTCATACGCCCTAATAATGTCACATAAAAAGGAGGGACTGGGATCCGTGTAAAAAATCAGTTCCCCCCTTCTCCATGATCTTGGTGTTTGCCATTTTATTCTTGACAGGATGTTCGTCATAGAGAGCCCACCGAAGGTTGGTTTAGTGGTGGAGTAGTCGATTTCTTGGTCACAACTACCCATAAGTATGGAAACGTGGCCGAACCGGCGATCTTTCGATAGTACCACACCTTTTAGTCTGAGCGCTGAGGCGCCAGCCTCTTATTTTCTTACCAGACACCTGAAACTTTGTTTTGCTGCTGCCCATGTCTACTATTCGCTAAATTTATAAACTCCACCAGTCAGCCTCCCGATGTGATTTTAGCAGCATTCATTTTGTGTCAACATCACTTTACAGTACAAATCGGAAATATCAAGCATCAGCTGAATGGTGTCGCCCTGAAGGCTTTGGCACCAACTACATATCACCAATCACGCGGAAAATCTGCATGTCAATGCTAAGCTGAAACAATTACATGCTCCCCAATTCGAGAAAAATATTGAAAGCAAGTTTGTTATCAAGGAATCAACAACACTTGCCCCAACATGTCGATGGTGAAGTGAGTGCTTTTGTTTCTGCTACAACAATACAAATAACAACAACAACCACAACTACAACTACAACAATACAAGCATACATCATTTATAGAGATTTCCCTCAGGAAGCGTATATTGAAGCGAATCAAGCGGAAGAGAGCACAAGCGATGAACGCTAAACAAGTGAATTGGGAAAGAAGGCTGCACTGAGCTTGTTAGGATATGGAACATGACGGATGTGTAAATATGTTTGTGGGAAATGTAGCGGGAACTGGGAAACCATGAAGCACAAAGAAATGCTTAAGAAGCCGCCCGAACAAAACAAAAAACCAACTTGGTGATGAGCAGCTACAACAGCAATGAGGCGATGGCAGCGTGATTTTCTATGAGCGCATAATGGCAGCTTGACATGTTGGTTGACTTGCTAGCTTCCAACGTACACATGCACGCATACATATACACACATACAGCCCAATGAGCAAATATCAGCAAGAAAAAGGAAAAACAACAGAAATAAAATAAACAGTACCCGGCAGGGAAACCGCGGACTAGTGAAACAAATTTCTAGTTCCATACTAGGTATTTAACGCCAAAAAGGAACTAGGCCGATAGGAAC
>NW_016168555.1:0-19056 GCF_001687245.7 Rhagoletis zephyria
GACCACGCCGCCGCCGCAAAGCCTGTCGGCGTAAACCTCTAGTATATATATTGTACACGTATGCAGTAGCCGAGTGGTGAGAACTGCTTACTACAATTCCGTAGGACCCAAGTTCGACCCTCTATTCGAGCGTTTGTTAATAATTTTTTATTTTATATATATATTTTTTCTTTTGAGTTACTTATACATATACATATATTTTTTATTTGAAATTTGAACTGAAAAAAATTAAATTAAAACTCTACTGTCCGTAGGACTCGAACCCATTTTATAGTCAATGTAATTCTTTTTAATTTGTTGGCACACCAGTTAGTCTGGATTGGTTCCTCTTGGCAAAAAGAACATTTGCACTGTTCAATGTTAACATTTTGAAGTATCTTAAACTTTTCGAAACTTTTTTGAAAAAATCGTTAAATTAAAAAAAAAAATACAAAACAGCTGCGAAAGATACTCTGCATGCTGCCAAATTTTATTCAATTTGTTGGCACATCTTTATATCTACTACTGCCACGAAAAAGTTGCTTATAAAGAACATTTTACCAGCAGTCCAGGAAAAACAGATTTTTTTTTCATACTTCTTACTTCACCAAAATTAAAACTGTTTGCTTGCCATTGAATTTTAATGCCTTACTTTGCACAGCAGCTTAACATTTTTTATTTTCAAGTTCAAAAATAAGTTGCGATCAGCATCTTAAACACGTTTAATTGCACAATCTAAAGATCACTTTTAAAAATCACAATCATCAATTAAACAATTTATTATTTCACACGCCAAAGTGCAATGCGACGAGGCGCATCCTTGAAGTCGAATATGCACAAACACCAACACATACATACACATATGTGGAGAGCGTGCACATTAGCTTGCTTTTAATAAAAGTGAAATAATAAAAGGTATATATTTTTGTATAAATTTAATTTCTATACACTCACACACACACGCATAGAACAGCAACATTTACAAAGAAACAAAAAAAAAAACTTGTTCGTTTTGAAGGTCAGCTGTTGTGCAACATTGCCCTTCAAAATATGCGAAATGAGAAAACAAGAATAAATGCAACGAAAAGAATTGCAACAAACAAAAAATGCAAAACCGGCTGCAAGCGAAAAGTGGTAGAATAAGAGGCGGCAGCACAAACAAAGCTATGTACTGCCAGTTGAGAGCGCGCGCGCGCGCCAACATGAACAAAGTCAGCAAATGTAAACACCATTGGCTGAGATCAAGCGAACGACTGAAGAGCGCTGCGCTAGTGAGCAGTTGGCCAAAACTTGTTGCAAGCAACAGACAACAAACAGACAGGCAAGCAGGCTATGGACTAGTAGACTAGAGACTGGAGGTAACAACAGCATATGTTAGCCAACAACAGCGGCGGTAGCAACAGGCGATCAAACAAAAATCAGAGCTTGGCTTAAATGCAGGCGCAATCGCAGCTTAGGCGAGTTGGCAGAGTAGTAGTGAAAAAAAAGGCAGCGAAAGCGGCAAAGAGCGGTGAGTGAGTGCTGTTGAGTGACGCTGCGGCAAGCAATGAGCGGTGGCGCATGCGCAGACTGCGTCAGTGCCAGAGAGACAGCGTAACCTTGACCTGGTTCTTGAAATTGACAGCGAATGTGCGGCTGCGGCTGCTGTAATAGCAACAACAACAACAACAACAACAAACAACAATGACAAGTGACGTTTGCGTGTGTACGTATGTATGTATGTAAGCGCGTGCATATTTGCAAATGTTGAATACTGGTTTTTTGTAGCAGCAGCAACAGCAACAGCAACAGCAACATGTTGTAGGAGATGCTTGCACTTTTGCCGGCAATGATGAGGCTGCGCGCGCATGCATTTGGCTATGTTTGCGGTTGTTGTTGTTGTTGTTGTTATTGCTGTTGTTGACCATAATTGCAACGCCAATGACGACGCGCTGCTATGCGCATGCGCGACACATACAATAACTCAGCTTTGTTTAATGTCAGCTGTTAGCGGGGTGTTTGTTTTTGTTGTTGTTGTTATAGTGAGTTTTTATTGTTAGCCGCCTCCTGCATTTGTCATTTGCTCGCATAAACATACATACATACACACACTTAAATATTTTAATGTAGCCATTGTTGCTATGCATTTAACGACACTTAATTAAATCGCACCAAAGCGTGGAGGCGTGCGCGCGTTTTTAGAATTTACGATTAAACAAAAGTGTATGCATAAATATATACATATTTTATTGTCGTTTGTTTTCTTTTTTTTTTTTGGTTTACGATTCTGTTTTTTATTTTTTTATTTTCTTGAACGCTTTGCCTTTTTTGCACGCATAGCTGTTCAGCTGCGTTCAGGCGCGCTTGCCTTTTTAGCGTTGCGCGTCGTCGTCGTCGTCGCCGTCATTTTCTATGCGTTTTGGCATTGCTGATGGCCAACTGGTCGTCGTCATCGTCGTATTATTGATTGCCTATTGCATGCGTGCGCTTGGTCAGCTAGAATTTCGTATGTGAATGGCGTGGCGTATGAGTAGCAGCTGGCGACTGGCGATGGCTCATTAAAAATATGCTCGTATAATACACAATTTTTTTTTATGCTATTCATTTTTTATTACTTTGGTATATAGTTTTTAGTAGGTTTTGATAATTTGCTTTATTTTTTTTAACTTTGTATTTTTTTTTTTTTGTATTGCCCGCCAGCAACATCAATTCATATGCAATAGTGCGTGTGCGCATTGGCACGTTCGTTTCAATGTCACTGAGTCGCGCGGGTGACAATTATGGTTAAAGCAGCGCAGCATAGTAAATGGAAGTGAGAAGAGGGAGCTAGCTAGCTAGCGCGCGCCAGGCAGAGCTCGTTTATTGGTGACAATAGCAATGAAATTGAAAATATTAAAGGTTGCCAATTGAGACCTTGATAGAGTGCAGTTAATGTTGTTGTAATTGAAGTTGTTGTTATTTGTTGATATGCGTACGGCGTAGCGTGTAGTTGAACATGAATGTGAAAATAAATATTTTTATTAAGAACGTGATTTCCAAAAAGTGTTAAATTTTAAGTTTTTTTATCACTAAGCTTCCTTATTAAAAATGCAGCTATGTTCTTCTCTAACACAAATGCATTATTTTAAAATTCAAATCCTGCAAATTGGCAGCTTATCCGGACAAAAACACTTCTAACATCCATATAAAATTAAAAAAATATTAAGGATTTTTTTAAATTTAAATTGTGATAAAAAATAAAAAAGCGAGATTTTGACGAAGGATATAAATTAAAGTATTATTTGGTGAATATTTGTGTTTTGCCTAAAAAAAAAATATTAAGAGAATTTTTAATGAATAAAATTTTAATTTTATTTTTGTTAAGCAAATATAAATTATATTATTATATAAATTATTTTCCATTAATATTAAATTTTTTTATGACTTTTATCAAATTTAAATAAAAAATAATTCCACAATTCATATCTACTTATTTTCAAATCGACATTTTTTTGTGTTGTAAAAAAAGGCTTAAGTGAAGGTTGATTTCATTAAAAATTTTTTCACCAAACATTTTTCATCTAATATTATCTGCTTCGCATCTAATTATTTTCAATTAATTTTCTGTTCTTTTTTATCTTTTTTTATAAGTTTAAATAAAAAAAAATTCCTCAATTTATGTTTGCAAGTTTTTATAGATTTAAATACTAAATTTCTTAAAAAAATTTTAGTTGTAAAAATTACAAAACGCGGTTTTCGATGAATAAATTAATAGTTTAGTAAAAGAAATCAAAGTACCTACAATTTTTGTATAATTTTTTTGTAAAAAAATGTAAGTACATAATTTTCGAAAAAAAAACATGTTGATGAAGAAATATATTTCTATGTTTATTTACATAATCAAAAATACGAACTTTTCCACTCTGCAAAAAATTGACTTTCTTCAAAATAATTTATGGTTTAAAATTTTCATTAAAAGAAAAAATTCACTGTAAAAAATACATTTTCGTACAGAAAATAGTTTTTGGGGAAGAAAATAATTTTTTCGAACTACTATACAGAGCAAAAGTTATTGTGAGAAAAACGATTTCTTTGGCGAATAATTAAAAAAACAAACGATTAATTTTGTGGTAAGGAACATTTTTTTGTAGCTTCAAAAACGTTCGTCGTTCAACAAAAAACAGTAGTTTTTATGTAAAGTTTTTATAAGAATATACATATGGTTTGTTGTAAGAATAGCAAAAAAAAATTTTGATAAAAATATTTTATCAGGGACAAAAACTTTTCATTTTTCTTACAAAATTCATAAATTTTCGAATATTATAAAAAAGGCTGTAATAAAACTATTTTTTGATGAAAAACCAATACTCTTTAAATGAAAAGATTTTTCTTATTTTTCAAACTAAATTTTCGTCTTTCTTAAAAATAAGTTTTAATTTAAAGCTACATTGAAAATTGGATGCAAAATTTAACTTGAAAAAAGGACATTTTTATATGAAAAAAATTCGTGATAATTTATTTATTGCTATGTATTTATGAAACTCATAAAATCTGAGGCTTTATTAAAGCAAAAACATTTTTAATAAACATTTCTTTTTTTTATAGAAGAGTAAATTTTCTCAACTAAAATTTACGGAAATAGTTCGCGAAAAAATTGTTTTCTAAATATAGTTTTTGATGTTAAAATTTCAAAAAATTATGATGAAAGAAGGTTTTTATTGAACAAATTTTATGAAATTTACTAGACACTAGAGAGCAAAAGCTATTAAAAAAGAAAAACAAAAACGTAAGGCGAAAAAATGATGAAACAACGTTTGCTATTGTTGATGAAAGAAGCCGGAATAAAATTCATGTTTCTAAAAGAAAATTTTTATGAAGTTAAATTTGTTTTTAGGCGAAAAAAAGCTTTGGTAAAAAACTGTTTATTAAATAAATTTAGAATGGAAATTTTATGATGAGTTTTTACAGCCAAATTTAGTAGCCGCTGGAACAACAACAACAATCAGGTACATTTTTTTAATAGGAAAAATTTGTTAAATATACCTACATATGTAGGTATGTATACTGGCAGAAAGTTTGTTTATAAGTTTGATGGAAAAAATTGTGCATGAAAAAACTTTTAATTAAAAAAGAATGTATGCAATTTTTTTTTTGAAAAATCTTTCTATTATAAAAAATTTACGAAATGCAATATTTTGCATTTGTTTTTAATTTTATGAAAATAATTTATGACAGAAATTAAGAAAAAACAACGAAACATATTTTTGGTAGTTTGGTATGAATAACAAAAAAGGTGTTTATTAAAAAGTATTACTTCCCTTTTTTTTTAATAAAAATGATTTAGAAAAAAGGATTTAAAGTCCAAAAATTTTATGATATAAAAATTAAGAAATTAATTTTATTACAAAAATGAAAAAATGATTGCGAAAAAATTTTTCTTTTGCTCTAAAATTCAAACAAGTGATGTTTTGAAATAAAGTGTCGCCTTTAACCCTCAGTTTCAACTCCACTGCCCATATAAGTACATACATACATACATAAAAAAACATACATATGTATTTTCCACACAATTATCACTAGAAAACGCAGTAGCAACTCACTTCACTTTAATAAAGAAATAAAATAAATTAATCAATTGAATATCTTGCCAAATTGACTGACGTCATTTAGAAGTATCTAATATTTAAATAGATGGCGCAGTCGTTTTGGTGTTGTTACTGTTTTTCCTTGGCAATACTGCTGCTGCTGTTGTATATGCAAAGTTGTTGTTGGCAATTTGCTTATTTTTATTTTTGTCGTCGTCAACGTCGCATTGCAGCCATCAAAGCGTAACGAAGGTTGAGGTTAATTGAGTTGTTTGCCATCGCCTTGACTCAGCAGACATGGCTACAGCAACAATAGCAGCGACGGCGGCGGCGGCANTGCTGTGCACCTGTGCTTGCCACAAAATCTTCTCATTCACCTCATTCACACATTAGCTATTGCCACGGCACACAGTTGGCCCAGCTGTTAATCGCTATGTGGGCAATATGAACACCCATACATATGTACATAAATGAAATATATACATATCTACATAGTTCTACTCATTTAGCCATTCGTATACGTACAGTGGCAATGCCTGTTCAGAATTGCTCTTAGCGGCTTTGTGTTGCCCTGCCGATGCCGCAATGCTAATCCCAGCGGTTATGCTTGGTAATGAAATGCACATCCTCGCAGTACTTAGAAATTCATATGCGTGAATATATTAGCATTTGCATGTGCATTTCTGTGTAGGTAATATGCATTTGTTAGTTGCGCATTGGGGTGTCAAAGCGCTGATCCTTCTACCCGCAAATGCCGGTAAGTACTTCGGTTGTAACAAGGGTTACCACAATCCACTGAATATTCAATGCACTCGCATGCGCATTGAAAGGAAAGTGAGGAGAGGTGAGGCATGTATTAGGAGGTGCATGTAGTATACAAATGAATATTAGCAGGTACTATTATGCATGGGAAAAAATAAAATGTATCAGTTGGAAAAACTGGAATTTACGATATCTGGGCCCTGGCTGCGGGAGTTCGGAGCGGAAAGTGAGCGGTTTAGATAACAAACAACATCAACTGTTGGACTGGAAATGGATATAAGAGCTTCGCCAACTGCCATCGGCCCCTTCCGTGACCCGGAGGACTGAGCTCGTTTGGACCATTGTCTGAGCTGACTTTGGTGCCCATCTCTCCAGCAGAGGATCCGGTCATCAGCTCAACAGTTTAATGCATAAAGTTTCCAGTGACAGCAGGAAAATAAAACTGAAAACGAAGCTAAGAAGCATTTGGTAGTGAGTTCACACACTGCCTGAACAGTTGCGAACTAATTATAAGTGGATCTTGTGTCTAGCTTGCCACTTTTCCAACAATTGCTTGCTGCCTTAGAAAGTAGTCTTGTTTGTTTGCAAGCAATCAGATTTCTCCTTTATGACCGCAACCTCTTCGTGGAACACGCGAAACCCTAAAGTTTAGATTAATGAATCCTTGCAGACGATTCACTCTCAAAATTTTCGTTCCAAATTTGAGCCATCCTTTCGAGGCCAAAGTGACCTAAGACATCCACCTCACCTAAAATACCATCACGAATTTCCCCTTCTCGTGGGAGAAATTTGTTTTACAATCCGTTTCGAGCATCAACCCGGCTGGGGTCACTTCACAAAGTGCAGCCGCGAGCAGAGTAGTTCGCATACTGGACAACCTTCGCAGCCTATTCAGTATTTCCTACGTGGAGTGCATCTCTGACTTTTTGGGTGGCTCATCAGCTCCAAAGAATGTGGCTAATTTAAGTAAAGATGCCGTCTTTAGAGACCTTGAAGGTAGTCTTACAAAAGTCCTAGGTGACCGTGATGGTTCTCTTCTCTAGAATGTCTGACTTTTCATTGTGGACATGCTTGGCTTGAACTGTTGGAGCAACTTTGAGATTTCGGCTGGGTCCGAGAGTCGGACCGGTATTCAAGCTCACGCCCCGGGTCGTGAAGGGATTTTTCGGGCTTCAACTATTTTCAGTAAAGATCCTTGTCGATCTCAGCATTGTACAGCCCCAAAAGTATACTACCAGCCTCTGTACAGGAAAGAACGGATACTTTTGGCTATTAGATATCATTCCTCTCTCATTAATTGTTAGAACTTTGGCAAAGGATCGTGTCCAGGCTACTTCCACCGATCTGTGTCGCTTAGTGAACTTCCGCCTTCCCTACGATTCGATGTCCATTAGTTGCACACCAAGACGATGCCTTTAACCCTACCGCAGGTCATTAAGATTAAGCAGTCATGGGACCAGCTGCAGTAAGTTTTCGAAAACTTTTATAAAGCGAACAAGTCTTTGCTCTTCCCATAAAAGGAGATAGCTTGGTGCTATTGTTGATGTGTGCCTTGAGCTTGTTGTGCACTTTTTTGGTAGCTTTTAGTTTGTGTAGGTGAGCTTGGTTAAGCCAGAGATTTCAACACTTGGCACATTTCTCACAGTGTAAATACGTATATGCACATTAGGATGCATCGCTCCTTATATAAAAAAAAAAAATTGGTGCTCTTTTTTCATCGGAATTATAAAATTTATTGTATTTTAAGATATTTGTCAAAATATTTGGAAACAATATGAAGATTTTCATGAGCTGGACGGATTTGAAAGTACCTCCAAAAATCGACTTTTTTATATAAATAAAGTTAGTTTTTGAATAATTGAAAAAAAATTGTCTTAGATATTAGAAGCACTTAAGTTTAAAGGACTGTGCATATAATTTATCTAAATTTTTTTAATTTTCCAGTGGAATCAAAATACTGAGATTTTTAGAGGTATTTTCAAAGCGGTCCAGCTCACGCGAATCTTAGTATTTTTCCGAAATATGTTTTGGCGAAAATCTTAAAATATAAATTGTAATTTTTTTTTGTTGTGAGGCAGCTTAATACATATAGTACATATATTGAATGTATATTCTAAGCAAAATGATTCCTATCTAATTTACATGTAGCGAAATTAAATGGATGCACCGCCACTGACACACTCACTTATGAGTAAGTACACACATGCATGAATTAGCAAATAAGCATACTGATGATGAATGTAGTGCGTTAACTGCGCTGCTTAAAAGTTGCAATTAATTTAATTGCAATTGCCACTTCAGACACTGAGCGTTTAGTTAGCGTTGCACGTTTGATTACAAAATTACACAATAAATAAGCAAACAATGCCGAAGTATGTATGCGTAGCTAATTGGAATTAGCTAATGTGCAATATTTTATAACAGAATTGGAAATTTTGCTGATTGGGCAACAAAAAATTAATGCTTTTAAATTTTCAACAATGTATTGGATTGATAAAGGAATTTAATTGTAGAGGAAAACAAAGGATGCTTAGAGTTGAAGTATGAAAAGAGCAGCTGAACATTTTTCAGAAAAGCGTTTTTTTTTTAAAATTACGTAGAATTTTATAAATTTATAAATATGTTTTTTTTTTGTAATATTTTTCATTCTATAAAACACTATATATGTATTTCGCATTTGTATATCTATGTATTTCAGATTTTCATACTTTGTACAAAATTAAAAAAAAAAATTTCAGTAAAATTTCAAGCTTTTTAATCAAACATTTGAGTATACAATTTAAAGCCCATTTAATTTTAGTGTAATAATATTCAAGTTTAAAATGGCCCAAATTACTCGTTGGTTTTTGAATTTTTTTTTTTGCTGACGGTCTTTGCAGTTTTTTCCATGGGGGAAAATGGCAACAGCGTAGGCATTTTTTTTTTCAAAAATCAAGCACAATTTGAGCTACTTCAAACTTGCATTTTATTATATTAAGTAAAATAACACGGGCTATAAAACTGCATAATAAAAAATTGTCCCCCAAATTTGCATTAAAAAGTTAGAAAATTTTTAATAAAATGAATTTTTAAAATTTTGTACAAATTTTTTAACTTTGATTCCTACAGATGTCGTTAGATATAGTATGAAAAATATTTAAAAATAAAAAATTTTTTTCTTATTAATTCCTAAAATTTGACCTGATTTCAAAAAAATTGTGGTGGTAAGTTATGCGCGACCGCCAGTGTAATTAAGTGCATCCCGACATTCACTGAATGCCTATTATTTATTTACTAACAATAATTGGAAAGCCTCTAACAGCTGTAAATTAGGTTGAAAATTCTCCCCCAAGCTTTCACATTTGGCTTAACTCCATCCTCTATTTGCAAGCTCGTTAAGTCGCTTGTAAAGTCAGCTGCTTAAAGTGAAACAAATTTCTTATTGCCTCAGTGTGAAAGCTTACAGATATTTACCACTTTTTATTGCTGTAATTTCTTAAGTAAACTTTCAGCAACAGCGCAACAAATCCGCTTAATAAACAAAATAGTTACGGCCTGCTCGCTGCAAGCTGTGATAGCTCATTTGATGTCTTCACTTCCACTTCCTATTTCTTCCACTCCGAGTGTCTTCTAGTTATTTCTCTCCTTCATTCTTCTTTCTTCACATCTCCTCACCAATCTTAACTGCTTTGAACTTTCCTTCAGAGTGCGTCAGAGTTCAATAAAAGCAAAACGGATTTTAATATATTTTAAATGCCTGGTACACAATCTAATTTGCCTTGCGACAAAGTCAAATATCTACATACTAACGCATACTTTGCAAACATACATACATCCACATATACACACACAGGCACAGCCAAGTCGGCAGAAAATTAAAAATACAACACAGTATGCCACCAAAATCAAATGAAATTTGCTTTTGCCATAAACCCGCAACTCTCTTCTTCTTCCTCCACTGCCTTACTGCCACTGCGCATAGTAATAAAAGCTAAGGATGCATCAGCAAGGAAACAACGAATGTCAGGCAATGCTATTGATATCAAATACAGTGTTAGTAGAGAGCAAGAAGCAACCATGACACAAACTACAATAGTTTCCTTAACAAGTTCTTCAGGATGTCCGTGAAAGGCTCAACGACGACGACGACGGCAACGACGACGATGGCTGACAGACAGGCTGTTGTTTCGATGGATGTGGGTGGAGGGTAAGCAAGCCAGCAGGGGGACGCTGGCAAATGTCGATGAATATTTACGAGTATGTACAAGTTTAAGGCTCCACAATCACTGTCGGTGGCAGGCAATGTTGTGTTGTTGATGCTGTGTAGTTGGTGCAGTTTCTCCTTGTCTGATGCTTTTGTTCCTTATTGCTGTTGCTGTTTATTACTGCTGTTGCTTTTAAAGGCTTCAACGCTGAGTTTATTAAATTGAAATATCGATTTGCAATCTGGGAATAACGCGTTTAGGTTCTATTGTAAGTTCAAGGAATTTGACTGTTTATTAAAGTGGTTGCAAGTCCACTACTTTAAAAGAAGTCAGTTCATAAAAATTATCTGGTTGGTTTCGTCGACGGTTGGGGCAATGCTCAGCCAGTCCGGGTTCAAGCGGATGCCCTGCTTATTTCACCAAAAAAAAAACCCTGTATTGCAATGTACTGATGTCAAACCCGTACGGCTTTGCTAGCGTGCAGACCGTTTGGCGTATCGAATACGAAAAATAGACTATTGACACCTGTCATTATATTTCGGATAATGGAGAAGGTGAGTAGAGCAGACTGATGTCGATATCGACAACTCTCGCTGACGGGAACTGGTCTCCGTCGCAGTGGAACCCTATGAAAGTACTAAAGGAACGTGCGATGCAGTTTTGGAACGTCCGGTGTCTCTCGGCAACGATGGTGGTCTAAGAGGATTCTGACTTTTCAGACCGAGGCCAGGGGGTGTTGCTAGTTAAGTGGCAGATGTGTTTAGCGCCTTTAAACGTATCCAATAAACATTGCGCTTGGTTAACAATTCGAGAAAGATTGGAAAACAAATCTTTTTTTCCGGTCTCACCTACGATAACTAATGTGGAATAGGTTAGTATTCGATTCGAGAACTAGGCCATTCTCCAGCAAAATGGAACCGTCGTTATCCAATGTATTTTTCCTTCGTTAAGAATTCGAAATCCAGCCCATTATCCAATTGAATTTATAATAAGAGGGAGTGATTTTCTAATATTTCCCTTAGAGAATGTGCTGGACCATGGTAAATTTCTAGAATTTTACTCACAAGGATGGAAATGTGTATTCAAAGAATTTCAGTCTATTCAACCTCTCTTTCTGAGTCTTGAATAATTTTGAGAAGCTGTTTGTACTGAATGTCAGAAATAGGGTTCCTCATCAGCGACTGAGTTTCCTTTGAGCATGTTTATCGGAAGAGCAGATTAGTGGAATCTGCCTAGTAGTAGTAGTGGAATCTGTTAGTAGTTTTTTAAGAACAAATACTTCGTAGCCTGTGGCTTTCTCGATATAGAGGAGGCAAATATTAATGTGCTAACCGCAAATGACTTGATTTAGCTTGGAGGCGAGAATAGGCTCTCTGAATCGTCGTGATAAACAATGTCCTGAAGGAGATGGAATGGAGAGGTCACCGACCATGCTGACGATATGGTACTTGTGGTCCGAGGAAAGTTTTAGGATGCTCTACATGATCTTATACAGAGTTACCTAAACTTAGTCACACACTTGTCTGCTAACTGCCGGAATTTAATTTAATTCTGGAAATATGGAAGTCGTCCCCTTCACAAGTTTTTCTGATGTGCCTAAAGCTTGGCTTGCCTCAATCAAAGAGTTAGCCCTCTAGCTTCTCTATGATACGATCGAAACTGATTGTAGAATGACGAAAAGATGAAGTGTCACACAGTCACTTCACAGAAAATTGCATTGCTAATGAAAGGGCCAGGCTACTCTAGAGGTCACCTCTCTGGACAGGCAGAGAATTGAAGTGCATTGCCGAAAACACACTGACATACAAAGCTGCAAAGTTCTTCTGGAATTTTCGCAGTTCCCGTCGCGTCAACTATTGGTGTCCTCTAAGCGGGCACAGTTCACGGTACGGTACGAATAAAAGAGGCCTCTACCCTTTATTGCCACAGCTGCTTCGGAGGATGATTAGGCGAAATACTATACCCGAAGAAATCTCTCAGCTGCTCGTGTAACATAATTTGGAGCTCGCCTAATAATTTTATATGGACTAGAAGGCGCAAAGTAATTACCGAAGATCCATTTTTAAGTAAAGCAGTTAAATTTTTTTTTTAAAAAAATATATATTTTTTTCATACATATGCACCCAACCCACACATGCCTACATACACATGCTCGAGAGAACATACCAGCAACACCCCTAAAACACAAACCTAACAGTGCCAATCACAACATTTCGCATTTGAGGATATGAAGCAAAAGCTCCTAGTTTCATGCTGTCGATCATAGTCGAGGCAAGTAATACCTATATCAAGGACGAAGTGTGTATTGAAGTTGTTGCGCTTGTTCTTGTAACAAGGATGTCGTTTGCGAATATACACATGTATATACGTATGTATGTAGGCATAGTAAAGTGTCTTGCCATCGTTATTGGCATTTGCCAACATTGCGGCTGTGTTGCTGTTACTGTTAATGTCACCGACACGCCACTGCTATTGCTACCTCAACACCAGCACTAACCCAAGGCTATGGAAAAGGAAAAGCCGTTGAGTGTTGAGTAGCTGAGTAAATAAGCTGCGATATTGACTACCATCATCCGGCAGCCTACTTCACCAACATGTTGAGTGAGGTACAGGTATTTCTTCCAGCCTTTTGCTGCAGCCTCTCTGCAAGTACCTAATCGCGGCAGTAACGTAATTTTGTCGAGCTTGCGGTGCGGCGACTTCCGTTTCTGCGCTACCTTCCCCACCATTCGTTTTCCGCTCATTTTGTTGTGCACTATTTTCACTTAACTTTAGTTTGCAATATTCCAATGCTGCGAGTAGTTATTTTTTATTTTGCAAATTACTTTTGCCAATGTTTATTTATTTTATTTATGGCTATGCAGTTGTTGTGGTATTGACGTTGTTGGCGGCCTTGAGGCAGCCAAGTTTGTTGAGCAGACTTTTCCTTGAAATTTAGTTAGTACTCGTAAGCAAATAAGTTTGTAGTGGTAAGTGTGTTTGTTTCAAGTAGTAGTTTCAATGCCTGCCACTGTCTTTCGGGTGTTGGCTGTCGTTGTTGCTGCTCTTTGGACTGGCTGACAGCGCATCTGATTAGGTTTTTAAGTGACTTTGACTTTGATAGCCACTCAGCCACTTTGGCGCGAAGTCTTTTACTTAATTAATTGTGGAATTGAGTTGTTAGGCGGGCGTTTTAAGGTGAAAGTTGGCGAGGTGTTGCTATCAGACTGATGAAAGCCTTATTAATTTTGTGAAGATGTGCAGTGAAAGCTGTGGGGTTTTCGTGAAATAAGGGATTGAGAATAGTCAATACTCGTATATTTATTCAAGTGGCGAGAATTCCAGCAGCTAAGAACACATTTGAAGTAAATTGTGGAAACTGTTGGGAAAAAATTACAAATGTGAAAGTTTGTGTGCGAGTGCGATTGTTGCTCTTTCACGTTAAAACGGCTGGCTGTCCGTATTTCAATGAAATTTGGCCACAGAGAGGATATCGGGTTAAATAAAATATTAAAATATTGTGCGTGTCAAACAAAACGGGTTCTAAAAGGGTTGACTCCAAAATAATTATGGAGAGGGTTGCCACACGCTCGAAATGTTAAAATAATTTTAATTAAACATTTGTACATACATTTTTATAAAAATCAAATAAACGAGAGGTTTAAGAAAGTCAAATTCCGCAAACAGTTTTGAAGAGAATTGCCACTTGTCTCAAAATTCAAGATCAATTTAATTAACAAGTTAAATGAAATATTTTGTATGGTAATCAAATCAACAAGATTATCAAGAAAGCTTTATTCCGAAAGCAGTTTTGAAGAGGGTTGCCACCAGTCTAGAAAATCAAGATAAATTTAATAAAGAAGTCAAATGCAATTTTTTATATAAGAATCAAATAAATGGGTGGTTTAAGAAAACTTCGTTTCGACAAAATTTTTGAAGAAGGTTGCCACTTTTCCGGAAATTCAAGATAAATTTAATTAACAAGTGATATAAATATTTTTATATGGCAATAAAATCAAGGAGAGGTGTAAGAAAGCTACGTTTCGAAAAGAGTTTTGAAGAGGGTTGCCACTTGCCTGAAAATTCAAGATCAATTTAATTAACAAGTTAAATGAAATGTTGATGTCAATCGACAGAGGGTTAAGAAAGCTTGATTTCGAGGATGGTTTTTATGAGGGTCGCCACTTGTTTAGGAAGTCAAAATAAATTTAGTTAACAATTTAAATGAAATATTTTACATGAGTATTAAACGAGGGAGGCGTAAGAAACCTCTATTTAGGAAATATTTTTTACCAAGGTTGCCACCTCTTAATTTAAATGAGTTTAATTAAAAGGTTATATTAAATATTTTAATATGGGTGTCAAACGAGAGAGGTTTTAGTAAGTTTTATTTCTAAAATATTTTCGAAGAGGTTTGCCACCCGTTTAGAAATTAGAATCCAATTTGATATTTTTGATACTTTTTTTGAGTGAGGTTTAAGTAATCTTTATTTCTAAAATACTTCTAAAGGTTACTTTATAAATAATTTTTGAAGGCGTTGCGAACAATTCAAAAGTTCCAGTGCCGTTTAATTAGGGTTTAAATTAAATGCTATAGTGTGGGTGTCAAAGGAGGGCCACTAACTGCTTTAAAATGGAATTTTACTTAGTAAATTAGTTAACTGAATATTGAAAATTGACCCAAAATTAGTTTTAAAGCATTTACCACATTAAACAAATTTTTTAAATCAACTTTTGAATAAACTATATTCTTGCATATGAAAACTGTCTACTAAAGACAAGTTGTTCTTAATTATGAAATAGCTGAATTTGTCAAAATTTGGCACAATTATTCACCACGTCCTGAGACATAATTTGTATCCCAGAATTCTCAGAATATCCACACTGACTCGATTGAGATCTGAGTATTTTATATTAAATTTTATACAGCAAACCAAACACTTTTATTGATTGATTAACTCAGTGAGGGACTTATTATTTCAATAATTTCAGTCATTTGATAGTTGAGAAGTGCAGAAAAATTTGTTCTCATAAGCAAATTTTTGCACACGTGCACGGTTTGGTATCAGTTGCTTGGGAGTGTAACATACTTTTAGGCATCAGAAATTCAGCGAACTCCTTTTGCAATAGGTTAAAGTAAGCACATACGGCACCTAGGAAAGACAAAGCAAAGCATTAATTCTTCTCTCGTGCGCATCCTGCAAAGGCTGCCAACAGCGCACCAGCAAATTGCACACGAAAATCTCAATAAGGGGTAGCGTGTGCAAAAAATTAAATTCTGGTCACACGACACTGTCCAAAAACAATAACCGTAAAGAATGGCAGCCTGATGGTATGTATTATTTAGTGACCGAAATGCAATGTCGCCATACGTTGCGCTGAAAAAAATTAAATATTTATGAAATACGAGCATTTTCTCGCGAACAGAGTGGCGAGAAGCTAATGCAGGGAGTAGAAAACGCTAGAAGTGTAGACAAGAAATGGCAAAAACAAAGAAAACAACATTCAACGCTATGAGAAAATTCGTTCTTGTAAACGAAATAAGAATACAAAAATATGCTGTACCATGTTGAGCAACAAGTTGCTAGTGGTTGGGGAGTACTTAGGAGGCGAAAACGTATATATATAACGAATAAACATACGCTTTTCATAGAGGGTACACATGACTTACTCGTCTCATTGCGAACGTTAGCGGTAATAAAAAATCTTACAAAAGCAGTAACTCAGGAGGGGGAAAAATTGGGTAGTAAAAATAGCGAATGGGCTGTAAGTGTATTATTAAAAGCATTTCCTACAGCAACAGTTGATTAATTACGCACAGGCATACCAATTTAAGGCAAATTTAGTCATTAGGCCATAAAATTGAGTTTCCCGAAACATAACTGAATTTGGTTGACTTGATTAACTGCAGGATTAACTGCGCATAAGGGGACCAGAAAGCTATCTTATACTGATGTATTTAAAGCTAAATTAAAGCAATAAAAGCAAAACAGTCTGAAAAAAGTGCTCCTTCCTCCAAAGTACTCGAAACATAAAAATAAATACCAAAAATGTGTTCAGCCTCTTTAAGACTTATCCAGGCTGAGGCTGAGCTCCGCTGAAAATTTGCATATGCTTGAGCCCAACTGACTACGGGGGAGGGTTGTTCTATATTGCGAACTGGGTTGAAGTCCTTTAGAGTCTTCTCAGAGTCTTCAAGATATATCCAGAAGCCTATGAGTAAAATTCAGGAGAATCCCAAACTGAATAGTAACGAAATATATACATTCTTAAACAGGAAATAACGGAGTTGCGTAGCTTGGTTTTTTTCCTGATGAATTTGCCGATAATACTTATAGTAGATCCTGATATATCTGCTGGTTTTACTAGTATGTGGCCTCCAAGTGCCTTGAGCCTAATAGCTACAAAACTTAGGCATTCACAAAAAAAGTGCTGGATATTTTCTTCACTTCCTTCTAGTTGACAGTTACGGCAAGTTCCACTATATGGTAGCCCCATTCTCTACGCATGTTTGCCGAGGGACATCGCAGCACAACAGCTTTGGAGCCTGCTTGGAGGAAGCTCCTAAACTTTCGCCAATTCATCCGCCTTCTTATTGCCTTTAATCTTCCTATGGCCGGGAATCAAGACATGTGAAACACTCATTGGCGCAGAAACTGAGCATAATTCTATTTCGCACTTCTGAACAAGCTGGGATTTCGTTGCTGTTGTTGCTGATGCTAACAGTGTAGTAGATGGCTGTCAGTGTAGTAAATTGTTGCTCTCTTCATTCTACCGATGCCCTTTTCTAAAACCGTACAAGCTTCAAAGGTACCCAAGCCTTCCGCTCGCAGGATGCTTGCATCATTCTCTAGAAGCAGGGATAAGGAGACGCCCAACGTGACGAGTTCCTCGGAGTACGCACCCGCCCAACGCGGAAATTCATATTTGAGCCATGGATATTGAGAGGGATTGCCTCTTTATCGGCCATACTTCCTCTGCTGCACTCTCTTCTGGGTGAGAGTCTCACTTGTATTTTATTGAAGGTGAGGTTAGATACAGCCTTTTTTCGGAATGGTATTTCGTTGATTATCATCCTGGGCCTGAACTAGCGAGTTTCCCATAGTCTTGACTCTCGGAGTCTGACTGCAGATGCTATGACCACTTCTTTCAGATGCAGATCAATAGGGATTATGTATAAAGTCCTGTCGGGCTCTTTGTAACCTATCTAGTTTGTTAATGTCCAGCTACCAGACCAGGTCACCGTAGGTTAGAATAGGTCTTATGATGGCGTTATACATCCGTTTCGGTTTTAGTCCCCATTTTCTGCTGAAGATTCCCTTGCAGGTAAAGCATGCTCTGTAGGATTTCTGTCTGGGGTATTCGCGATGTTGATTTTCCAGTTCAGTTTGGTATCTAGCACGACTCCGAAATACTTTACATAGCTTGGCAGAGCTCTCTACTGAGCGAAATCTATAGAGACGGAGTATATACGCTGTCTTTAAAAGTATGGAAAATTCGCAGATGAGTAATGATTCCTGAGGCAAAGGCGTGTTTTCTCTATATTTTCATACTTTTTCCAGGCTTTAAATACCCTGAGTATTTGTAAAACTCAGATTGGTTTTATTGACCCACCGCGAATTCACTTCCAAACAAATCCAAGTAAAACAAAAATATTTGTTGTAAATATTTTTCTTTGGAACAATTCGAGGCGTCCACTTTGTCTTTATTGTTTGATTGATTTGTTTATTTATTTATTAAGAGAGTTTCGAAATAAGTTAGGAACACACATACATATGTACATATGCACCTTGTAAGTCATATCTTCAGCAGATTTCATTATAGGCTTACTTTTTTCATTAAAATACCAAGTAATCTTACATTTTCCACTTCCACCCACAATCACGTATTTTCTGACAAAACTCATTTCAACAAACACCTGCTGCCCGCGCGTAAAAACATGCATGTGGCATATAAAAAGCACGCATAAAAAGAAAATTGATGAATTCTTAAAGCCAGCGAACACAGGCGTCACGAAGCTGAAAGTGGGTAGTGGTGGCAGGCGAGTGAACAAATGTGTTAACAACGATGAAGAAATTTTTGTTTCTTCAGTTTCTTTTGCGCACAAAACCAACAAGAAATGTCGGTACTTACGAGTATAAATCGGGAAATTACAGAACATTACTCAAACTCAAATAGTAAAATAATGGAGTGCGTGGCAGTGAGTGTAAGGCAAAGCAAGATGGATATAAGGATTCTGGGTTATAAGGAAGAAAATGGCAGGTAAACCGCAAGCTGCTAATGAGAATATATGTATGTACATACATTTCCAAGTATGACTAAAAGCGGAAATTTGGCATGGTTGCGAAGCTAGTTGGAGTGTGTGTAGACTTTTACTTCACATACAAAGATTGGTGCTACCTTATATGAATTCACCTCAAATGCGCTTTGTTAGCGCCGAAACTAAAATTCGAGCAGACAGATTGCTCTGCAGCAGAGTGAGACCGATAACTAGTAGTACGAGCTGTTTGGTAAGTTTCTGTGCTGTGGTTATCGCAAGCTCCTCTCTGCCGACTCTTGTGCTATGCTGCGTGGCGGCGTTGGCCATCAGTTAGCTGTCAGTTCATTTT
>NW_016168556.1:0-19056 GCF_001687245.7 Rhagoletis zephyria
AAAAACTCAGCTGTCGCCCCAACACCACCTTGTTTAATACACCTTGGCGCAGTCTAGTCAGTCTTGCTAGGTAAGCGTTTGGCTTAACTCGTCGGTTGGCGCTCGTTGGTGTGTCATTAGACGCGCTAATTAGTCTCTGGCTAATCAATCCAAACATAGCTTGAGCAGTCGGTTGGCGCCTGGTGGTGCGCCTTTCAGACGCGCTAATTCGTCTCCGGCTGGTTAATTTAAGCACGGTTCGAACAATCGGTTGACGCCAGGAGGAGTGCCTTCGAATGCGTTAATTCGTCTCCGGCTGCCCGGCACCCGACGGTCCGCCACCGCTAGTCACCGGTGCCCCAACAGTTGCTGAGAACCACCCGGCGTGCCACCACCATTGCGTCACCGTCGCCGAGAATCACCCGCCGTACTGCTAGTGCCCTCACCGTTGCGTCACCGCTGCTGGGAGGCACCCGTCGCACTGCTAGCACCTTCACCGTTGCTTCGCCGCTGCTGAGAGTAACCCGCCGTGCTGCTAGCACCCCTACCGTTGCTCCGCCGCTGCTGAGAGTTACCAGCCGTGCTGCTAGCGCCCTCACCGTTGCTTCGCTGCTGCTGAGAGTCACCCGCCGTGCTACTAGCGCCCTCACCGTTGCTCAACCGTTNAAAGGGTAGCCTATTTTCCAATCTAGGTCATAAGCCATCTGTGTGCAAACTTTAATGCAAATCAGTTCAGTCGTTTCCGCGCATTAATATAATAAAACTTTTAAAGCCAGTCGCAACTCTTAAAAAAGTAGCCAAATCTCCAAGCTTTCTGTGTGCGAGTGTTCACGCAAATCCGTTCAGTCGTTTGCGCGTATTAAATTAACTAAACTTTTTTTAACAAGTGGAAACTATTAAAAGAGTAGCCTATTGTCCAATCTGGGCCATAAGCTATCTGTGTACAAAATTCCGTGCAAANTACCGTTGCTCCGCCGCTGCTGAGAGTTACCAGCCGTGCTGCTAGCGCCCTCACCGTTGCTTCGCTGCTGCTGAGAGTCACCCGCCGTGCTACTAGCGCCCTCACCGTTGCTCAACCGTTACTCCACTGTAGTAGAGAGTTACCCGCCGCGCTGCTAGCGCCCTCACCGTTGCTCACCAGTTGCTCCGCCGTCCTGAGAACACCCGCCATGCTCTCCCCACTTGGCTCTTCAGTACTCACCGTCATCCGCTCCGACCCGACCGCTTGAAGACAACGTGCGTCACCATACTTTTTCTCTCTCTCCCTCTCTTTTGACATAAGGTTGCTGGCACCTTACTCAAAGCGCCGTGTGTGTGTTCGAAGTAAATACACGAAAAAGTGTGTTTTATTTGGTGGGGGTTCGTGGGACCTTCGCTGGACTCTGGATCGGCTGAGTTAACCTCGGCGTTCGACAAAACCCACCTCATAAACTATGAAGTTATAAAATCTCGTCTGTGCGCTAGGAATACGAGAGATATAAATCCCTCTAAGTTTACCTTAAAATGGTTCCAGGGATACGCCGATTGAACGTGTAACTTTCTGGGAGGTGCCACGGCTGGTTATAATATTTCCAACTGAAATTTAGTATCCTGGCCTTGATAAAATACTACTTCTCCGTAAGTACTGTAGCTAAATGCCTCAAGAGGTACGTATGTATCATGAGAGCTTTATGCTTGAAAAAAAATACCCGGCGAACGGCGAAACGGTAAATTTGTACGGGAGGCACCGCGCCCCCTTTTCGAATAACGCAAATTTTTCTCCTTTAGTATGGAATTGATTTTGTATACACATCTCGGTGCCAAGTTCCAGTCCTCTGCAACAAAGAACGTAAATCTACAAGAAGAGACAACACGTTATAATTGTAGCGAGTGTGAACATCAGGAGCGTGACTTCTCTTT
Source organism: Rhagoletis zephyria (assembly GCF_001687245.7). NCBI lineage: Eukaryota > Metazoa > Arthropoda > Insecta > Diptera > Tephritidae > Rhagoletis > Rhagoletis zephyria. Next base: position 1,879 of record NW_016168556.1, read on the forward strand.
AGCCCAAATACGTTTTTTGATTGAATGAAAATAAGGCACGCTCCTCATGTTCACACTCGCTACAATTAAAACGTGTTGTCTCTTCTTATAGATTTACTTTCTTTGTCTGCAATAAACACCTGCAGCATAGAAAATTCAATTTGCATGAGAATTGCCACACTTGTTGCTTGTTGTTGTTGTTGATTCAGCTTACACTTAAATGGTACTGTTGGACATAAAATGTATAAAATACAATTCTTTTAACTATTTAAAATGAGAATATCTAGCGCGAGCGCTAAACACACATCTGTTCCGTTTACTATCCGTTCCGATCCTCATTAATTTCACATACATACACACATATGTATTTCCATACCAAGCTTGAATATATTGAAGAAATATTCAATATGAAACTTTCAGTCAGTATGGGAGTTGCTATGCCAAAGGGTAGCCTATTTTCCAATCTAGGTCATAAGCCATCTGTGTGCAAACTTTAATGCAAATCAGTTCAGTCGTTTCCGCGCATTAATATAATAAAACTTTTAAAGCCAGTCGCAACTCTTAAAAAAGTAGCCAAATCTCCAAGCTTTCTGTGTGCGAGTGTTCACGCAAATCCGTTCAGTCGTTTGCGCGTATTAAATTAACTAAACTTTTTTTAACAAGTGGAAACTATTAAAAGAGTAGCCTATTGTCCAATCTGGGCCATAAGCTATCTGTGTACAAAATTCCGTGCAAATCCGTTCAGTAGAAAGTAGGATATGTATGTATACTTCGTAATGTGGTATCAATATGCATGTTCCTCCTGAATTCGCATGACTGTAAAATTAATAAGATAATTTAGTGAATAGTTAAAATTTAGTTCATAATTAAAATTTAAAATGACATAGAAAACTGGTTGTTAATTTTAAATTTTTTTAGCATTCATCCAGTTTACTCTTTCACTCGAACAGTTGGGCCTTGTATGCGTCGGATCATATCGACTTTGGTCAAGAAATTGAAGCGTGTATTCTTTGAATATATCGCACTTTTCGACTTCGTGCGGTNTGGTTGTTAATTTTAAATTTTTTTAGCATTCATCCAGTTTACTCTTTCACTCGAACAGTTGGGCCTTGTATGCGTCGGATCATATCGACTTTGGTCAAGAAATTGAAGCGTGTATTCTTTGAATATATCGAACTTTTCGACTTCGTGCGGNAGCTTGAATATATTGAAGAAATATTCAATATGAAACTTTCAGTCAGTATGCCTCCTTTCCAAAAACGTCGCCTTTTCTCTATAAGTATGAATTTGATTTCACATACATATCTCCATACCTTGTTCCAGTTCTCTCCCACAAATATTCCAGAGATATGTGTGTATTATGAAAATTGCAATTTGTATGGGAGGGGCCTTGAGTTATCGGTATAACTTTCAGTGTAAGACCATCCTTGTGAAATCTGTAGTAAGTGTGCCAAATTTAGTGTGTGCCAAATTTCATTCTCAAACAGGTGGCAGCTATTAAAAAGTAGCCTTATTTCCAATCTACGTCTTAAACTATCTACGTGGAAAGTTTCATGCAAATCCGTTCAGACGTTTTCGCATATTAATATAATTAAATTTTTTTAAAGGGGTCAACTCTTANAACACACATCTGTTCCGTTTACTATCCGTTCCGATCCTCATTAATTTCACATACATACACACATATGTATTTCCATACCAAGCTTGAATATATTGAAGAAATATTCAATATGAAACTTTCAGTCAGTATGGGAGTTGCTATGCCAAAGGGTAGCCTATTTTCCAATCTAGGTCATAAGCCATCTGTGTGCAAACTTTAATGCAAATCAGTTCAGTCGTTTCCGCGCATTAATATAATAAAACTTTTAAAGCCAGTCGCAACTCTTAAAAAAGTAGCCAAATCTCCAAGCTTTCTGTGTGCGAGTGTTCACGCAAATCCGTTCAGTCGTTTGCGCGTATTAAATTAACTAAACTTTTTTTAACAAGTGGACACTATTAAAAGAGTAGCCTATTGTCCAATCTGGGCCATAAGCTATCTGTGTACAAAATTCCGTGCAATTCCGTTCAGTAGAAAGTAGGATATGTATGTATACTTCGTAATGTGGTATCAATATGCATGTTCCTCCTGAATTCGCATGACTGTAAAATTAATAAGATAATTTAGTGAATAGTTAAAATTTAGTTCATAATTAAAATTTAAAATGACATAGAAAACTGGTTGTTAATTTTAAATTTTTTTAGCATTCATCCAGTTTACTCTTTCACTCGAACAGTTGGGCCTTGTATGCGTCGGATCATATCGACTTTGGTCAAGAAATTGAAGCGTGTATTCTTTGAATATATCGCACTTTTCGACTTCGTGCGGTTTTATGCCGGCAATTAAGCAGCCATGAAGAAATAGGCGCTTAGGAATGACAGTGGAGGAAAATTTTCCGAAGCCAAATTTGCCTTACCGCAGAAGTCCACAGGGAAACGCCGATGGCCTACCAATAGTCATTTTGACAGATTATTGCCAGCAATATGATTGCAAGATATTGTGTGTGTGTGCTTTGATATCTTAACATAATCATTTTTTAAATGGCGCCAACAAAGCATGTTCACCGTATCTTAAGCATTTGGAAATGCTAAAACAACGTTGTGAAGAGGAGGAAAAAAGAGAAAAATCGCGGTTTTGGGTGAACTTATTTTTAACGCAGAGGGAACTTCACGACTTGGAAGCTTGTAAAACTAGTTTTGAATTGCACGACCCACTACGTTGCTTATGCCAGGATTTTAACTCTCATTCCCGCACGTTTGATATATCAGATCCGCTTTTCAGCACTAAGAAATCGATACTGTCCTCTTTCAATACATGAATCATTAAAATAGACATAAAATCGGCCGATGAATTTAGTTCTGTAGCTGAACAGTTGTAGATCTCGACACTTAACAAACTCCTGCCTATCGTGACTCGGCGCAAAAATTGAAAATACTGGTTCCGTACGTCATGCGGACTGCGCCCCTCTTGCGGATGGGCGGGAATGGAGGGTAAAAACCGTTGAGATATTATTATTAAATTTTAAAAAAAAAAACCTTTTAAAAGATATTTTATGGGAAGATGGTACCGAATTCAACAACTTTTGCAGGATGTCAATTGACCGATTCAATGAGGTTCATTCACTGGTAAATACACATACATATATGTACACGAATTATTTTTTATTTGATAGACTTGTAACATGAGGAGATTACGATAACCGGGCGCCGAATTCTGATCAAGTATTCGATATATTTTCACGTGAGGAAACCGGGAAAAATTACTTTAAAAAATCCATCCGTAAAATGCTGGGGATAGCGTTGCCAGTGTTGGCCAGCCAGTGTTAGTTTTTTGAATCGCGACCAAAATCCGGGAAACTTTCTTTTACGACCAACCGTTGTATGCGTGGTGAGCGGAGGTCCGTAGGGAGCCCTTACAGGAGTGGCAGAGGACCCGCTTTTGTCAAATGCGTTCCTTTGCCAAAGTGTACATGTGATAAATAATCACCCTTATCACCGTTATCGATGTCGGCATAAATTGAGTCGACAGTGATTACTTCGAATCACCACTGCCGATCTCGACTGTATATCGAAACTGCCGCATCCTTGTAGTCGGGTTTACATTCGAAGATCAAAAATAAAGGAAAATGTTTGTCGAGTGATTTTTTGTGATCGTTAAAATGGAAGAAAAAAGTAAAAATTAAAATTTTCAACCAATTTGAAACATTTGTGAAGTATATGGAAGACAATCCAAGTTTCACGAGAACTTAATAAAGGAGCTCATAAAATTGACGTCAAGGAAGAATGGAACTCACTCGCATTGACGTTGAACAGTATTGGACCACCAAAACGAGACGGCACAGGTTGGCAAAAAGTAATAATTAAAAACAAAAACTCCACGATTTTCCAGCTGATGTAAAACATAAAATTCTAGGTTTGGATCGACTTAAAGGGAAAAGTTAAGAAAAAATAGTCCACAATAAATGTGAAGTAAACGCTACAGGAGGAGGCGTTTTTAATCAACAGTCGTTTTCCCCATTGGAAACCCGTGTCGCCAATGTAATGTGCTTTAATGAGATGCTAAACCCAGGTGGCGTAGCCTTAGGCACCAGCAATGTCGCACCAACAAATGCATCCACATCATTAGGAACAAAGCCATTTGCGCCACCAAATCCCATTCCAACTCCATCACCGAAAGAGATGATAATGGATTTGTTGTCCGACGAAGAAATATCAGAGAACGTTTCTGGTTCCAATCCTTTACTTGAAAGCGCTGAAAACAAACCAAGTAAAGAGTCAAAAGGAACTTCTCGTGGGTCAAATCGATATTCAGAGGAGTTTTTACAACGAAGTTTGACTGAGTTTTAAGAATATTGAGGAACACATGAAAGATTCAAAAGAGTTTGCTACATTATTTTCAGAACTTGTTGGCACATCTAGGTTTAAATGTGTTCCATCGATCTCCTGGTTTTCTAATTGCCTGATGCAGGGAACATTGTAGAACAAGCAAATGTTATGTAACGCAGCACACACGTCAATAATTTTTTTTGCTTTTGTTGGAGGTAATGCAGCTGACGAACAGAAAGCAGGCACCAGAATCTATTTTTTTAGACCCCGATGGTTCTCCACTAAGTTCCGTGCTTTGGCATGTACAATCTTATACTTGCTCTCCAAGCTATTCAGTTAAGCTGCCTGATACGGTGTCATTAAAAAGGTTCCAGAGGATATCCTGCATCGCCTACATTGCACAAAAAAAAAATATTATAAATAGAACATAATCGTTAGACAACCTGCCACCATTCCTTTCCCCATTCTCGTAGTTTTGTTAAATCATTCGCCTTAGTGGACTGATATTCCTCACCAATGCATCATGACTAGCTCAGGGGTACCGTGCGTCAATGTACTGAATCCGCATTTTATGATCACACACTTAAAAATCAATAGCAAAATTTTGTATTTAAAATCATTTTATATTAAACATATGTATGTATGTACTTACAACCATTGCGTTCAGACTGGAAACCCCCTTTCTGTTGAAATACATATGTTGCTGATCCTTACACGGAGTAATTATTCTGATGCGCGTACCATCCACACAACCAATAACCCCAGGAAAGTGGGTATGTTCATAAAAATGAAATGAAAAATGAAAAACTAATGAAGACGTCATTTCCATTGTTATCCACTTTGGACAAATTTGTCCTTCCAGACAATCTAGCGCCTGCTTTAGAACTCCAGACATAGTCGACTGGGCAATACGTATATTTAAATCATTACCGGCTCAAAGTTGATAGCTTCCCTCCGCTAGAAATCTTAAGGTAGCTGCAAATTTTAATTCTGCGGACACAGCGGATATACGGGAACAGTTTTTATACCCGAGCGCACTTGTGCACAAGGGTATATTAATTTTGTTCACATAACGGTTGTTTGTAACAGCCAAAACGAATCGAGATAGATATAGACAAATGTATACATTAATGCTCAGGATGAAAAAAGAAATCGATTAAGCTATGTCTGTCTGTCCGTCCGTCTGTCCGTGTACACGATAACTCGAGCAAAAATTGAGATATCTCAACGAAATTTGGTATGTAGGTTTCCTTTAATCCAAGGTAGGTTGGTATTGAAAATGGGCGAAATCGGACTTTAACCACGCCCACTTCCCATATAACGGTAATTTCCAGAAATACGAAAACTAGTAACTACTGAAGATAATTCACTCAAAATTGATATTTACAATAATTTTTAGACGAAAAATAAGAATATTATAAATTTTTGGAAAATGGGCGTAGCCACGCCCACTTATGGTTACATGTGTATATCTTGGTAACCGCTGCACCAATTTCTTCCAAACTTGGCACAGTTGTTGGCCTTCGCATAACATACCAAATGGCCGAAAATTATTGAAATCGGACTAAAATAACGGCCGATTCTCATATAACGGTAAATTTAAGAAATGCTTGAAACTTCAATATTTCGAAATTGAAGGACGCTAATTTACTCAAAATTGATACACCTCGGCTTACCATCTAGCGGAAGGTTTCGGAAGGGTGAAAAAACATATATTTAATACTTGCGCCGGGTATTTAATGTTCGGCTCCGCCCGAACTTAGACTTTCTTAATTGTTCAATTTGACTTTGATTTCAGTTAGCACGTACTTGAATGCATCTTTTGTTAATCGAAAATGTTCAACATGTAATGTTGCAAAAATCTACAATTATTTAAAACATTTAAAGTTTTGAATTATTATTAGAAAATTGAGTTCACAACTTACTCTTTATTACACATATTTAAGAAGTTGGAGCGGTTTCTTATATTTTTTCCAGGCTGTGACAAGTCATCAGCAGATCTATCTTCATTTCCAAAAAATATAGCAATGGTATCCATTTATTTAAGCTTTTTGTTATATTTTCCTACTCAAAACACATTTCTGGCGGTTTTGCAAGTTTTTCTTTGTTTACATTCTCCCTCTTTTCACGTTTGCAGTGCACAATTCAAAGCAACATAAGACATTTTGTCGAGAAATCGTCGACTTTGTTTTGTGATTAGGATTTTTGGTCGAATCGACGGAGAGGTACTGAAATCGACACCCGGTAACGGTGATGGGGGTGAATAATTTCTCCCAACCCATTACGACGTAATGAGCGAAACAAAAGCGGCCATGTACCTTTGCAGCATTTTTTGCAAAAAATTAGTTAATATTAAATAATAAAGGTACTTTTAAACAAAAGGGTAATCCTTTAGCAACGTGTGTATGTGATAAACATTAATGTCGGCCAACTCATTCCGACGTAATAAGTAAAACAAAATCGGTCATAAAGCTTTGCAACGCGCAATTTTTTTCATAAAATTAGGTAATATTAGCTAATAAAAGTACTTTTAAACAATAGTGTGATCATTTCGCAACATGCTCATGTGATAAATATTACATCCCTATGCTGTAATCCGTCGTAGATTCGATTTTGCTACGAATCGTAAAACTGGTATGCTGGAATCCGCGTTGTCGTATCGTAATTTCGAAATTCGTAGGCCATCTTCGAAATTCGTAATGCTGGTATGCCTGAATCAGACGTAGCTGTAATTTTTATAGCAACTCGTGTCGGAGCGAAACAAATTGTTTTAAAATATCAATAAAATAAAGTGTGTAAACGCAAAAATATGTATGTAAGTTGAAGTGTGAATAGAAAAAAAAATATTATTAAATGTTTACAATATTAACAGATCGAAGATCACAACAAATCTCTCGCAATACGAACAACTGGTGGAATGCATGAGCGAAAGGCCGGACATTGGTCGAGGCTTTGCAAAAGGAGCTAAAGAGGATGTGGTAGAATTTTCAAGATTAAAGTGGCACAATATCTAGTGAAATTGAGGCCCTTAAAAGGACGGAGCTTACATTTTATCATTAAAGCTAAATGGATCAGAATACTAGCAATCTCCTTTGAATATTAATGCCNTTGCAAAAACGGTAAATTGCAAATATCTCAAAAACGGTACCATAGAATTAAAAATAACCTTGATTTTCGGAATCAGGGGGTGATTTTACATAAGAATTTCATAACGGCGTTTCTGGTAAAGAGAAAAAGTTGAAATTTGTGGTCCAGTGATATTAATGCACTGTTAGCTGTTCTTCCTCCTGGGACAAAAGTGCATTGGCCACTGAATCGTTTGTATTCTACTTAATTAAGGAAAAGTCTTTTCAAATAATAATTTACCTATTTTTTTCTTAATTTTACTATTCACTTGCGATTGTATTTATTTTGATTGGTTTCTGTCAAAGCAGCTGATTAAGAACTTCGAATTTCACTATTTTAGTTGGCAACGCCGTTGATAGTTACGATCGGATTACAGCATACCAATTTTCGAATTTTCGGAACGGAGCTACGAATTCGTAACTACGAACTTTCCGATTACAGCATACGGGTGTTAATGTCGGCCCACCCATTCCGGCGTATTAAGTAAAATAAAATCGGCCGTAAAAGAAAGCCAACCCCAAAAGCTGCTTACGCAAAAGTAGTCCAGCTGTTTAAATATGTGAATAGTGATGGAGGAATTGGTTCAACATTTATCCTGGATTCCTCATCCAAAAATCTATATGAATACATGAACAAAACTTGGCCACCCGGTTATCGTACTCCTGCCTGTGCCTGTAACATACATACATATGTATTTATATATTTACATGCATGTATAGGTGGATACTAAANCGTATTAAGTAAAACAAAATCGGCCGTAAAAGAAAGCCAACCCCAAAAGCTGCTTACGCAAAAGTAGGCCAGCTGTTTAAATATGTGAATAGTGAAGGAGGAATTGGTTCAACATTTATCCTGGATTCCTCATCCAAAAATCTATATGAATACATGAACAAAACTTGGCCACCCGGTTATCGTACTCGTGCCTGTAACATACATACATATGTATTTATATATTTACATGCATGTATAGGTGGATACTAAAATTACAAAAAGTGATACAAGGATGAGATGTGCCATTACAATAAGAGTTCGCCTAGCTATAACTTTGCGCTACCTAGCGACTGGCTATTCATTTCGTTCTTTGGAATTTCTACCACACATATCACGAAAAACAATCAGCCTCATTGCGAGAGTCGTGCCGAATGCAAGTCGTTTTTCGAGAGTCGAATCGTATCGAAAATTTAGCGCCATTGCCTAAAATTTTCACTCGACTAGTGTATTAAAACGGAAAAAGTTGGCAGCACTGCATAGTTTTCGACAATTTTCGTCGTTTACTTATTTCAGCAGGACAGTAGACAATGGTAATGTTGTCGGAGTCGTACAATTCAGTCTAATTTACGACTTACGCAATGAGGCTGATTAAGCAAAGTTTTGCCAGAAGTGTTGGAAGTATTGACTGAGTCACTTCAGGAGGAATATATAGAGGTGGTTATAATAATTTTTCCATTGTATATATCGCTAGCTTAGTCACAAGTTGCTATGTACACTTTTTCTTTAAACATTCATATCTACATATACATATATATTTTGATACAAGAAGCAGTTTCTATTCAGTGATACGCAAATTTGCTAAGTCCAAAATAGTCAATGAAAATTGTATAAGCAAAAAGAATACAAAACCGTTTCATCAACGTATTAAAATCTTGTATTAAAATTGGGGTGTTCACAGTTCGTTCCAAATTGTGTCTGAAAATGTAGACGTCTACATTTTGAGACATCTTTAGCATCAAACTGTGAGCACCCCTTTCTAGCAGTCGTCGCAAAATCGTCTCAAAACTTTGCTGGTGTTGCCAGACATTTCTTCTTTGCGTGCTTTTTTATATGTCGCCTTTCGATTTTGTTTCTGAAAAATTGTAATTATTTAACTTAATTACCAATTCGTAATATTTGTTATTTCTTTTCCTTGATTTGTTTCTTTTCATCAGAAATTGCGCTCAAATTAAATGCAAATACAGAAAACGTGCCCAATAAATAAAAAAAATGTGATTAGTATTGCCATAATGCAACCCTGCTGCGAGGTTGCAAAATGTAGACGCGTAAAAAACATACCTTTGAGTGTGACAAAATGTAGACGGCGTCGTTTTCCAATTTTGTATGGGAAACAACAACACCACAGATTTTACGGTTAGAAAACAACTTAAAATGTAGACGTCTACATTTTGAGACACTATTTGGAACGAACTGTGAACACCCCAAATGTTTGCAAATTAACACCCCTATTCTGCAACTCTTTTGCATTCAGATCGTAGATAGGGACACGAATTTCGATACGATACGATACCATATCGATACTTTTGGCATTCGATGCCGATATTTTCTACTCGATAGTTTTAAGACGATATATTTTGGAATCGAGTACCAGAACCTAGTATCGTATCGAATGTCATAAACTCACATTACAAGGATAATGTTATTAACAATTCTTCCCGATATAAATTGGGCTTTAAAGAGCAGAAATTTGTAATATAGTTAGGATTACATGTGGTGGAATTTGACCACGCGACCTCGGTGTTTTAAGCCAACACATCAATCTCTACGTGCTGTTACACAATATGTTAGTGTTTGACCGAGATTCTCCTCCGATTTGTCGCGCACGCCTTAATGGTGTGATACAAAAGGGGTCCCTACAGTTTGCGCACTGCTATCCTTTACACCACAGCGGCCTATATACCAGACCTATATTTAGATCAAGTTTTTGGATTTTGGTATCGATATTTGGAATATCGAGTCTTTTTATTCCGATATTAATGGGTACCCGATATTTTTGAAGCGATACTTTAAATGAGTACCTTATCGATACTTTCTGTTCGATATTGTATCCCTAATCGTAGAAATGGTATGCTGCAATCCGAATCGTATTTTCGAACTTTCGAAATTCGTAACAATGGTATTCCTAAAAACGAACGAGTAAGAAATTGACAGGTTTTTTGCGTAATTTTGTACCAAAACAATTTTATGTCGGAGGCGAGATAAAAGATGCATTTAAACAAATAAATCTTCCTTACGCATGCACGTATATTTTTATTCAAAGAGTCTTTTGCCCCTTATCGAGAACTTGGGTCCGGTTTAATTATTTGTGCAATGATTTAACCCGAATACAAAAGCTTTAACATACACGTGTAACCAATGGATTAAACTTTTATTTAAAACAAATGTTTCAAATTTCCGACCACTCGTTTATTAATAAATGCGGTTTGCACTATGCACTTTTTTGGAAATTTCGATGTGGGTTGGCGTAGCCGGAGTTATATGCACAAGAAATGTTGTATACCTTCGGCATGCGGAAACACAGAAAGGTGGTGGACCTAACAAAGTGCATGTTTTCAATGGCTTAGAAGAAGCTGTTATTGCATTAACTGCAGCTCGTCCCGGTAACAATTGTAAATGCAATAGAATCCATCGTTTCCTTCAAAATATTCAATTCAAACAATTTTACTATAAATAAGCACTTGATGAGAGTTTTTTTAATTCCTTTCCACTTGGTTTTCCTTCATACAGCTGTCTTTGGAAAACAACTGATAGCTGGAAATGCTGCACAGATTTCCGCAAGGGTTGCAGCATGCCTTTTTTTCGTTTTTTGTAACGTAGCTACGAATTACGAATAACGAAAATTCGGGTTCTAGAATAAGGGGGTAAGTGCTTGCAGAAAATGAGTTTGAAACATGTTTATTCTCTCCTGTAAAATTTGAAAAACTGCACTTAGAAACTTATCATTTTAAGCCAGCGACATGTGTAATAGTTTTTAACATAAGTATGTGCATATATTGTATGTGTGTATTTCATTCTATAGACACCTACAACAGAAAAAGAGTGGTTGGATGTTGCAAATAGTTTTGAGTCTCTTTGGCAGTTCCCGCACACTTTAGGAGCAGTTGACGGAAAGCACATTCGGTTAACAGCGCCTCCTCCTTCCGGTTCCTGGTTCCGACTATTTCAACTATAAGGCGTATTTTAGCGTTGTCTTGCTTTGGTGGATGTTGGAGCAAACGGAAGAGGATGTTGTTGTTGTTGTAGCAGCATACAAGTTCCCCAAAGAGTTTTTTGGGTGTGTTGCTGGAGTGACAGTCCTTGGCCAAATATTAATCTGGGTCGTTCCGGGTACGTACGACTGTCGTGGAAACGAGTCGGAAGAGCATCTGATGTTATAGTGTATAAAAACTGCTCTTTATATAATGCGTTGTTAAATAACCAATTAAATATACCTACTGATAATCCTTTATGTGGGCAACTTCTATTATTTTATCGGCGATGACATTTTTGGGTTAAGTCGGCACTTGATGAAAGCCTATAACCGAAGTTCAAACCTTACCACTTCGCAGGAGGCGTATAATTATAGACTAAGCGGAGCACGAGTGACGGTGGAAATGGCTTTTGGCTGGCTGGCTGCGCGTTTTCGTGTTTTTCACAGGCCAATTGAAGTTTTTTTATAAACATGTGATGCTTTTATAAAAGTTCGGTGCGTTTTACACAATTACCTGACACGAAAACTGATTCAGCCTCCGAGTCCTCGGGATGATAGCTCTGCTCAAAGCCTTCCACCGACAATTTCCAGTTTACCAGCAGATGAACATGACACATACAAATACTCGTGCAAAATTCGAGAAAACATATGCAAATATTGTGTAAGCGACGGGGATATTTCACACCATACCATTTGTAGTCCATTTTGTAGCCCATTATAATAAAGTGCAAGTTTCAATTAGCAAAAATTATCGTTGATTTTTGAGAATGTCTTCTGTCAAAGTTTTGCGCATTTTCTTCCATATAACGCAAGAACAAACGCAATTTTTATACGGAAGAAAATGCGCAACACGCTCGAAAAAAATTCTATAATTGAAACTTGCACTTTATTAGAATGGGCTACAAAACTTCAAACCCGAAATATTTCTAAAAGATTCTGATCTAAAAATACCAACACCAATACCGGAAACCACTTTCCTAATATGAAGTAAAAAATACCATTTAACTTTCTGAACAAGTCATTTTTAAGCAAAAAACCAATTCATGACCAATTGATCGGATCTAAACTAAATTAGTACGGGACCACCCTTGAGGCAACACCTTTCCGTTAGAAAAAGAGTTATCGAACTCGGTTTGACGTGGTCCAAAGTTTTGCGGTAACATACATTAACATAAAAAAAAATATAAACAAATATTCCTACGAATTGATAACCTTCTCCTTTTTGAAGTCGGTTAATAAAAAGATCAAAGTTTTGTTTTTAACCATTATCGCTATATATTGACCCAAAATTAGAGATATTCTTGTCTTTCCTATCAACAACACTACAAAAAACTTCTAGTCACAATAAACAATCACATCACCTTCAAAATCTCAATCTAATAGGTTTGTTCTCTAATTTTTTAAACATTTTATTTTCATTCAACAATTTTTATTGAGCTCGAGGACGTTAGCTATCACTTCTACCATTTTTTCAAATTATTGTTGCTTTTCCACAATAAGGTTTTCATTAAAAACGGCCTCGAGCTCAATAAAAATTTTTGAATATATTTGTTATAAGGCCATAAACTAATAAAAACAAATAACTTAAGGACGAGCACACCTAAAAGTTAAACATTCTAAAAATAGAATTATTAACAAAAACCAACAAAACCAACAACCACATGATCAAGTGTAAATCGTAGCGGAATAGCTGCGCTTGATTGTGTTGGCTTAGCAAATGAAAAAGTGAGGAAAAAGCAACGATAATTTACAAGGCTAGCTTAGCACAGTGCGTAGGCAACTGGCTGAGTCAGTGGGATCGTCGGTTCGAATCCTACTGAAAGAAGTCTGATGAGGAAATGTGGCGATTTCCGAAATAGCTATCACTTCTACCAATTTTTCAAATTATTGTTGCTTTTCCACAAAAAAGTTTTTCATTAAAAACGGCCTCGAGCTCAATAAAAATTGTTGAATATAATTGTTATAAGGCCATAAAATAACAAAAACAAATAACTTAAGGACGAGCACACCTAAAAGTTAAACATTCTAAAAGTAGAATTATTAACAAAAACCAACAACCACATGATCAAGTGTAAATCGTAGCGGAATAGCTGCGCTTGATTGTGTTGGCTTAGCAAAAAGGAAAAGTGGGAAAAAAGCAACGATAATTTACAAGTCGGACTTAGCACAGTGCGTAGGCAACTGGCTGAGTCAGTGGGATCGTCGGTTCGAATCCTACTGAAAGAAGTCTGATGAGGAAATGTGGTGATTTCCGAAATAGCTATCACTTCTACCATTTTTTCAAATTATTGTTGCTTTTCCACAATAAGGTTTTCATTAAAAACGGCCTCGAGCTCAATAAAAATTTTTGAATATATTTGTTATAAGGCCATAAACTAATAAAAACAAATAACTTAAGGACGAGCACACCTAAAAGTTAAACATTCTAAAAATAGAATTATTAACAAAAACCAACAATACCAACAACCACATGATCAAGTGAATTGCAGCGGAATAGCTGCGCTTGATTGTGTTGGCATAACAAAAATGAAAATAGTGGAAAAAAGCAAACGATAATTTACAAGGCGTACTTAGCACGGTGCATAGGCAACTGGCTGAGTCAGTGGGATCGTCGGTTCGAATCCTACTGAAAGAAGTCTGATGAGGAAATGTGGTGATTTCCGAAATAGCTATCACTTCTACCAATTTTTCAAATTATTGTTGCTTTTCCACAAAAAAGTTTTTCATTAAAAACGGCCTCGAGCTCAATATAAATTGTTGAATATAATTGTTATAAGGTCATCAAATAATAAAAACAAATAACTTAAGGACGAGCACACCTAAAAGTTAAACATTCTAAAAATAGAATTATTAACAAAAACCAACAAAACCAACAACCACATGATTAAGTGTAAAGTGTAAGTCGTAGCGGAATAGCTACACTTGATTGTGTTAGCTTAGCAAATGAAAAAGTGAGGAAAAAGCAACGATAATTTACAAGGCTAGCTTAGCACAGTGCGTAGGCAACTGGCTGAGTCAGTGGGATCGTCGGTTCGAATCCTGCTGAAAGAAGTCTGATGAGGAAATGTGGTGATTTCCGAAATAGCTATCACTTCTATCATTTCTTCAAATTATTGTTGCTTTTCCCAAATAAGTTTTCCATTAAAAACCGCCTCGAGCTCAATAAAAATTGTTGAATATAATTGTTATAAGGCCATAAAATAACAACAACATTTTATTTTGATACAAATTCATTTAAAACTAACGATAAATAAATACTTAACTCTAACGAATAATAGAAAAGTGAATTATAAGTGGCATACATGTGTTAAATGTAATGCAACTATGTATGCATATATTAACTAAAATAAAGTTTTTTTAAATGCTATTTTAAATTACACTGGGTAATAGTGTAAATTAACATGGATCGTAAAATAGGATCTAGTCAAGTAATAAACAAATGTATACTCGAAATCCCATATACAGTCATGGGAAAAATAATAGGGACAAGACATTTTGACCAGTTTTGGATATTCTTCTTTTGATTGTTTTATGTAACGCAGTTGATTATCTAACAAACACTATGTAAATCCAAGTTTCAAACTTTAGAGAAAAATTAGAAAAAATTAACAAAATTCTACAACCACAAACTTTATTAAGAATTTTTATAAAAATATAAGTGTGCAGTATGCAGCCCATTAAATTCTAGCTCAATAAAGTGCACGTTACAAGTGGCTAAGATTAAGCGTTGATTTTTGATAATTTTCTTGCGGATGGTGTTATTATTTTCTTCTAACAAAAAATAAATTGTCGAACATACTTTGTATGGAAGAAAATGCGTGACACCGTCAGCAAAAAAAAAATATCAAGAATCAACGCTTATTCTGTGGCGCCAGCAGCATGGCTTAAAGATGCATTTATCTACGCGCGTGTGTATACATACATGTGTCTGAAACAAGTACCCATGTTGCCAAAGAAATGTTACCCACTACATACTTTCACTACGGTCTGAATCCTCGCTAACCGTACGGCCCGATAATGCAGTTGTGAGCATGTGTGTATGAATGTGTGGCACTTTCGAAAAAGAGCTTTCGATGGTGCATGAGTGGATAAGGTATGAGTGATTGCGTTTGACTTAACCGGCGTTATAAAAAGGCCCCGAAGAAGGCCAGCGCGACAGATCAGCGATCATAGGTGGTAGTGCAGTGTGTGCGCGTATTTTTTTCTACAAAAAAAAAAAACGAGTCTTAAAAAAAAGGAGAAGAAAAAGTTAATAACAGTGCCCGCTAAGGCCCACTTGCAGAAAATCCAGAGTTAAATGTATAAATAGAGAGATAAGAAGCTCAGAGTTAAATTGTAATATTCCTTAACCAGACATTGTCATGCAGCATTGAAAACTGGCCCAGAGTTAAGTAACCCGAAGGATTTTTAAATTAAGTGGGCAAAACTCTCTCTTTTTTGACGTTTATTTACATTTCTTATAAGGATTTGAATATAGAATTTCAAACACTTTCATACATACATACATACGTAAATAGGTACAAATTGTAAATTGGCCAGCGGCACTTCCGAGAGTTCTTTTAATTGGATGGACTACTAACACGGTTGGTGCATTTTAATCTCATATATTTTTTACGCCTGACTGACCAAAACCTCAGAGCTGAAGGCGGAATAATGAATACGTGAATATGTATGTATGTATGTATGTACATATATATTCAAAAATATTTTTGATGTCTCAATTTATATTTTCTTGTTACTGACAGAATTGACATACGTAGAGTTACGAAGTTAACCTTCGAAAATGGCTGGTCTAAATATTTAACGATTTAACTCTAATTTTACTCCTAACTATTGAGCCAGCCAATTTATCAATTTAGGCAGTAAACCCCGAGTTAAATAGATAACCGCTGTTCTGCAAGTGGGCCTAAGTGTGTCAAACCGTCCTAGTGGCACCTAGCTAGATACCGCCAACTCAACGAATCGTGGTTTGATACGTATACACCCGCTACTCATCCGACAACTGGAATCCAAGGTAAGATAAAATCCGTTGCTGGTGGGAGGTCAAGTATGCTAGCTGGCCCCGAGAAAAGTGATCAAGTAAGTGCATAGATACTAAACTCCTGCGCAATTCCATTAAAACGGCCTAACAAGACATCCGATCGCCGCGCAAATACTTTCCCTCCTTTACTCTCATCGTTCGGGTCAAGTGTGAGTGATAGCCCGAACACAATAAAAACGACGAGCTACGGACCACAGTTGTCAAATTATTTTAACACGTACTCTTATGTAGATTATTATTTTGGCGCGACCGGGCTACGCGACGGCTGTGGTTGTGGCCAGATTAGATCTATTTCTATTTTTCTGGCGACAGATAGGGTTTTTCCTCTTCTCTTATGTCAAACTCATACAAATTCATGATGTCGCTGCCGCGTTCAAAGAAATCATGTCGCCATCGACAAAGCGTTTAGATAAAGAAGATGACAAATTGGAAACTGTGGTCCGTAGTTCGTCGTTTTCAATGTGTTCAGAACTTAAGCATAAATCAGTTTCTGCAAGCGTACCTAAACTACCGATCAATAGCAAGACNCTAGCTTGTTCGGATCGCCTTAGATCTTTAAGAATTCCAGAGATATGTGCGCACATTTTATGCCAGTTCTCTGCTGATTCTAACATGTAGTCTACAATGTAGCTACCCTGTAGTATATTTCGGGTTTCAGGAGCATAGCGAGGGCAAAAGAATACTATGTGTTCCGCGTTTTCAGCAAGGC
>NW_016168557.1:0-19056 GCF_001687245.7 Rhagoletis zephyria
GGAACCATTAGCCGGAGGAATTATGTGGGACTAGTACTGGCAGCAATAGCGACTATCCGAGGGCTAACCTAGGGTGCGTCCGAATTGCTGCAGGGTTCTTACTGCTGTTACACCAACACACGCGCACACTTACTACTTTCATACACGCATACTTGCGTCAATGTTTACATTTTGCTCCTTTGTAGTGAGCCAGCTAACTATTAAAGAAAATAGCTAACAAAATAAATTGCCTTTATAACAACAAAAAAAAAAAACTCTGATATAAACATCAACAGCAACAACAATCCCGGTTGCATCTAAGCTGTGGTATTTCAAAAGATATATGTATGTGGACATGGAAGCTGTTTCATTTGCTTAGAACCCTGCAGGGAAGTAAGGGCTTAAAGGCCAATTTTTCTCTAATGAATTTAATACTATAGGGTGTTCGAGTCGCTATATATATATATATATATGTAAGTATGTACATAGATTCACTACTAGCAAATGTCCGGCGTGCGTACAAACATACATACAGACAGACAAAAATTCTAAAAATTGTTGATTTGGCTTCTGTTGCTCTAATCAAGACCACCCATATTAATTTTTCTTTAAAATCTACCTAGACATCGGCCTGTTACAATTGTATTATATAGATGCACTTTTTCTAATAATAAACAATCGAGACTGTTATAAGTTTTCCTGCAAGGAATGCACATACAACCGCTATGAAGCGTATGTGAATGCAACGTTATGCTGGCGGAGTAAGATTTTAATAAATACTTGTTTACACAGCACAACAAAAGCTCTCAGCACGACCAAACCGCACATTTACATTATTGCAGCCTCGTAATGCAACGCCTGCAACGGCAGCAATGGCAGCATCGCCATCAATTTCTCTATTCTCAAACATGCTTGTACTTGCAGTATACAAATACAGTCAGCATAGTTAGCGTCCTGGCGATCGTTGAAGTCAGCGTGGCTAGAAATAGTAGTCGGTTGTTGGTGAGCACAAGAAAATTCCATGCAGCAGGAATCGAGAATAAATGCTTCACAGCTCTGGACAGCTGCAACAACATTATCTATTGTATGCATGTTGTTAGAGTTGTTTTGATTTCAGTTACACTTGAGCTCAATCAAGTTAGCGGCGCTAAAATGAAAAAATGAAGAAAAAATTTGTTCGTATTATTGTGCTCATTGTGTGCTATTTTCGGCACTTTTCGTTTTTTTTTGTGCTCCGAACNCCGTAATGCAACGCCTGCAACGGCAGCAACGGCAGCATCGCCATCAATTTCTCTATTCTCAAACATGCTTGTACTTGCAGTACAGTTGGCATAGTTAGCGTCCTGGCGATCGTTGAAGTCAGCGTGGCTAGAAATAGTAGTCGGTTGTTGTTGCATGCAGCAGGAATCGAGAATAAATGGTTCACAGCTTTGGACAGCTGCAACAACACTATCTATTGTATGCATGTTGTTAGAGTTGTTTTGATTTCAGTTACACTTGTACTTACGTAACGATTCTACGCCAAGCATACCGCTACGCCCCATTAAGACCACATGACGAACAAGAGAATCATTGAAAAGGAGTGCTAGGTTGGAGTAAATATTTTACAAGACAGATTTTGTTTATGTAGTGTGAGTGCATGAGTGTTATGGAGATACAGAGCGAGAAATTGGTAACATAGTACTATACTACATATATTTATAGAAAGTTGTTATTTGTTGAGTCCAGCCAAAATCGCAATTCGAATACGAAAGTCGAAAGGCATGTTTTGACTTTATCAAATTCAATAACATTTGTCGTCAAATAGGTGAAAGCACTTTGTCAAATGGGATTAATAGGTCTTCAGTCGTATACATGCGCTGCCAAATGGGCTGTCCGTCAGTTTTTGAACAAAAATATAAACGGTGAAGTTATAAATTAAGGAGTAAGAGTTTGGGTTATGGTGAAAACTAGCCTCGAAAACCGCCATTAATCGCATTTGATGACTGAGATGCCTTTTAATAGGTTGAATATACACTCCGTGTTAAAATTATAAGCGCACCATATAATGACAAGCTTTAGCACTTTTGTGTTTTTGTTGATATCAAAAACCGTACAACTCCCGGCAATTTCCTGTTTCCCTTCACATTTCACGACTGCCTTTAGCTGTACTATGCTAACGCTAAAGTAACTATATATGTGGTATGGTGAAGTAAAATATCCGTGACTTCTACGGCTTTTGAACAACAAAAAAGTAATTTTGAACATGTACGGTGGTCGAACGCACAGATTCATTTTTTTTTTCTGTAATTTAATTCTGATAACACTGGTTTACAACGACAATTTTTTTATAGATGCCTCCTATTCCTATGTAGAATTGCCCCGTGATTACGAAAATCGAGACAATTTTTTTCTATTCAATA
This sequence comes from Rhagoletis zephyria, assembly GCF_001687245.7. Classification (NCBI taxonomy): domain Eukaryota; kingdom Metazoa; phylum Arthropoda; class Insecta; order Diptera; family Tephritidae; genus Rhagoletis; species Rhagoletis zephyria. Next base: position 2,382 of record NW_016168557.1, read on the forward strand.
TTTCAATTTACCGCTATTCAGCTTAAAAGGGGTGGTGGATTGTAATAAAAGATACAGAAAATGAAAGCTCATACAATTCTTCATAAACTGTGTCTACATCACTTTTCGATATTCTCGATAGTTTTTGGGAAAACAAATTAATCAGTTCTGACACCTCTTGATTTCGATGCAAACCCTCTACCTACTCAGGTGTACGTGGCGTATGAGTAACACTCTTTTCTGCTCATATTTCATACAAAAAATCCTTGCGCATTCTTTTTCATTTGAGCAATCATGCCATGAAGAAGAGCTTCTCATAAAAATACAATTGCCGTTCGGAGTCGGCGTAAAACTGTAGGTCTCCTGCCATTTATGTGACAACATCAAGGCGCACGCCACAAATCGGAGGAGAAACTCGGCCAAACACTAACATATGTGTAAGCACCGACACCTTTTAAAATTGGAATAACAAATTATCCAAATAGGAAAATCATCTCCTCAGTGAATAGGGCCTTTAAAGACCATAGAATCGGTAGATTAGTTATATTGGATCACCCCAATGTACATGCAAGTATATTCCATCCGTGTAAAGCAGAAATCACACGATTTCTACATTTGTACAGATTTGTATATTTTGACAGTTACAGAATGGTGTTGTTTGAGAAGTTGTTTTAGAGCTGAACTCATTATTTCTAGACAACATCACTCTGCGACTGCCAAAATGCAAAAATCTTTACAAATGTACAAATCGTGTGATCCCTGCTTAAGGCGTTACATAGTAAGTATGAGGAGAGGTGGCCTCCTGCAGATTGTTTTCCAGCTAAAAGAGTCCCTTCAGTATTTGAAGTATTTATCTAGGTAGGATTTTCTTTTTCTAGATCGGATATTTTCCTAAATTTATTTAGCGCCAGAATAGTGCGTGCTCGTAATAACTTTCCATTTCAGGAATAAGAATCGCTCAGATATTTTTTCCTCATGGAATATATTTGTAGAAAAAATAAAAATGTACTAGCGAATACATTTCATGCGCGAACAGAATTGAGTAGGCCCATTATTTGAAAAATTTTCACATTTTTTAATCACTGAAATTTGCAGTTAATTTACTCGAATGTAGCTAACTTAAGTTACCAGCTATGCCATGAACATACAAACATACACAAGAGGATTTTTATAAAGCATACAAACAACGTAGGAACTATGTATATATTCCTAGTTATTAATTATAATTATCTGGTTACAAATTACTATTTTTCTGTGAACTTTGATTTCTTTTTTTAAATCTTTTATTTAATAAATATAAGCAGATAACTTGATGTACACCTGGTAAAAATTATAAAATATCTTTGCAAGTAAATTCTTCAGCTTAAAGCACTGCGATTATACTACATACGAGCATATGTATGTATGTATACATGTACATGTATGTACATATGTATATGCCCTTACGAAAAAGAAATCACAACACAAATCACAGCAGACTTCTCAGGTCGCCGCGCGCGATCGTCACAAAAATTCCACAAAAGTCATCACGATAAAATAGCTTGATTACTCACCGTGACTGAAGCGCTTTGACTAAATACTTTGTACTCTCGCAAATTAATTACTGTCTGAAGGGTGATACCACGTTCCATCTGCGGTTAATTGACTGTGAATTTGCGTTCAATGATTAAGGTGAACTAGGGTAGATGGTTAGGGTTACTGTTTTTTTAATAAATGATCAGGAACAACTGGCAACAAGAGGCAGAACATTCGCATAACTAAAGGAGATGCTTGAAGTTAAATAAAAGTTATACTCATACATAAGCCAAACTAAAGTAATTTGCATTGCAGAAGTCCTACATTGGGCGGTCAAGTGCTGCCATAACTGAAGTGTGTTTGTGAATGCCAGAATTAATTAGAAGAACTTTTGTGTCGGGAAAGTAAAAAGTTTGCATGCGTACGAGTGTTCATTCAACGCCTCCGGTGCCATATTTAAGCATAAATAATATTCCTTTTACAAATGTTTGTACGTACATATGTATGTGTGTTAATGATAAAGAAGCCAGAGAGGCGAGGCGTTGTTTTTGTTGTGTATGTATGCCTAATTAGTGCTGGAAATCACATTTACGAAAGCAAAAAAATATGTTAAGAGTACTAAGTAAGTAAGCGGTGGCTGTTTGTAAGAAATCACCATTACTGCTAATGAAGTTCCTCAATCACCAAACCTGTTAGTGAAACAAATGATAGGCATTTAAAGACAACCAGGTTGCTGAAGCTGATGGCCTACCAGCTGACTCAAGTACGATTCCAAGGAGTTAATAAGATGCACGCACTAACTCGTATGCCTACGTACTGGAATTTAAGTGAACTCTGACTAATGCACACGAAAAATCACTCTGTCATCGCACCTCATGGCTTGGCCTGAGCAGTGTGGCCACCTTAAGGGATAAAACATTGCTTTGTTCTTAATGTTTCCAAAAAATCTCGATCCTCCGAAATCTAGAAGGGACACAGGAGATTTTCTTAGTTTCCTTGGAATGACCTTCGTCATCTGTCATGCGCTCTGCCATTTTTTTTTTTCTTGCTCGAACGCATGTGGTGAAAAACAGTGCATCGGAAGTTTCACAAGTACCAGTGGTATCCAGCCTTGAAAGAGAATGGAATGTAGTTGTTGGTTTTTATACCGAAAAACCAAAGCTGTCCAGGAAGAAGATTACATTTCTTACTGAGACTTCGTCTTCCCATGTTCAGTTCTGTTCTCAGATAATTGAGAGGCGTAAGTTTATCTCAGTTTTGGCGGAAAATTGTTAGCCCGCTCATTTCCTACAATGCTTTTGTGTCCGGGTACTCATCAATTTACGTGGAGTTTGTGCTAGCTACCCTATTCCTGCATTTTTGAAAACAATGAATGTCTGGCTGTAGACAAAACTATTTACACTTGAGAGTTGTGGAGTTAGATGTACTGCTGACTCAGCTATTCTGCAAAGTTGCATCATAGATATCGGCCTTTAAATTCTGCAGTAAATGCAAGCTCCGGACAAAATACAGTAGCTTTCGTTCGCTCCTCCTTTAAGATCCGTCAATTAAAAATTGTACCATTGGTAATCGGTTCAGAGTATACTCTACCACCCGTCTTGCTATTTTTGACGCGTGGGCTTTTTTATAACTGACCTGAGAAACTGCCAAGTCTTACTTACTACCTTATCTTTCTCTCGGAAGTGTATTTATCCTTGCGGTTTGTGCTAAAAGTTGAAGTATCAGAAATCTGAATCTGTAAAGCTACTATTTCGGAATACCGCTTACTACATATTTATTAAGGCGAAAAATTAGGAGATCTAAATTTTTAATAACGCACTGGAATCAGTTAGAGTAATAAATCAACCTCAGCCATAATGACATTGATACGATTAATTGAGACCTTGATCTTCTATAATCTTAGCTTGGTTCATATGATGTGCCAAATATTTTCTAAATCTATCACAAATTAATGGCACTTTTTAGTAGTGCCCAACAATACCGTACGATTTTTGTACTCCTAAATATAACTCTGTCGGTGAACTCAAGAATTGACACAATGTCTGACCGGGGATTTTTCTAGAACTGTGCTATCTTAATGGAATGTCGCTTGAAAGAAGCGACAGAGGCCTGCCAAGATTAACATAGAGGGCAATAATATCCTTTTCCATAAGTTAATTCCCGTTAATTTTTTCGCACCCTGCACCCTGATACAGGACTCATAGGGCAATCAATGTTATCTCTGCTGCCATTCTTAACTTTGCTTCGCTGTCTACCAAAAGCGGGTTTGCTACGTTATTTAAGTCTCCTTCGATTAAAACTGTTTCCACTTTTGCAATTTCTTATGTTTGCTACTATTTTGGCTGTTTGCAATGTGGTTTTCACGCTTGCCTGGTTATTAGGTTATCTGGTTAAAAATAATTTCTCTGCAGTATATTTTATTGTTGTAAACTGAATAAAAAATATAACCACATAACTTGATAACCAGACATTCGTGAAGAACAATAATTTTAATTTATTTAATAACTCAGCCAGTAACAATTTCAAATACCAAAATTTTCCTCATCTCACAGCACTTCTACAATCAGCATTCATTCGCAAAAATAAAGTGTGCTCTCATTTAAAACTCCAAAACTATGAAAAAAGAACGTTCAAACCACAAGTAACGTATCGCAAAACAATTGAGATATTTGAAAAAAATAAAACCGTTAAACTAAGTGTATCACAGATGCTGCACAGATTTCATCAACACAGCTTCAATTTCAAAAAAAAAATATCAACGCAGATAGTTCCTTCCGTCCCAGTTTNGGAAAAGAAGAAAGCAAGTGTATCCGGCTCGCTTGAGAATAGTTGAGTTTAATGAAAAAGCGCTTAAATAAATGAAAATATATTGACGAAAATGCTAGGTGAAAACCACTCTTAATGTTTGCAAAGTTTTTCTTAAAAAAAATATATATATGTATATTCATTTTTATCTTTATGCTCTGTCGATAACAAACTCGATAGTAACATCAAACAAAATTTCTATAAAAAAGCGATAAAAATATCGATAACACAATCGATATAAAATCTTTTATCTTTATGCTCTGTCGATAACATACTCGATAGTAACATCCAACAAAATTTCGATAAAAAAAGCGATAAAAATATCGATATAAAATTCTATAAAAATTTCGTTAGCAAAACCGATAACACTATTGGTAGCAAAATCGATTAGAAAATCGATAGCAAATTCGATAAAAATATCGATAATAAAACCGATAAATAATCAATAACAGAAATCGATAAAAAAATCGATAACAATCTCTGCAAATAATCGATAATGAAACCGATAACGAAATCGATAAATAATTGATATCAAAATCGATAAAAATATCGATTATTATACCCATAAGTCCCGAGAATCCCGAAAATCTCTAAGGTCCCAAAATAGCTCCCAGATTGTGTCTCTATGTTTCTGTCTATATTCTTTTATATATAATTACCTAATCTTATAATTATTTAATCTATCTTCCTCTATCTTTATCTTTACTTTTATTGGTATCCTCATCCCCAATCTTTTTCTTTATATTTATCTTTTTTTACTTTTATGTTTATCATTTTGTTTATCTACATATTCCCCTTCATCTTTGCCCTTGTATATATAATAGGGCGGGTCGAAATTCAAATTTTTCTCAAATCCCTTGGTAATAGTGAAAATATATTGTATCATGAAGTCATAAACAAGCCTGCAAAATATTAGTCTTTTATTTTAATTGTAAGAGCCCGCGCATCGACCGCCTAGTGACCTACAGCACACTAGGCGAATAAGACCAATTCTTGTTAAAAATTCTGGGTTCAGCAAAAAATTTGAGTGCATATTATTAGATAATGAGTCCGTTAACGCAAAAGATAAAGTCAAATATCATTTCTCGCAGCCCTTTAGCTTATTGTTAATCTCAAAGTTACCTTTTTTCAATCAAATTTTAATTGTTCTCTTGATAATTGCACTGGCCTATAGTAAAAAGATGTAGAGAACAGCATTAATATTGCTGGCGTGCATTTAGATCGCTAGTTCCAAATATTCTAATCTTTTTTTAATATTAGCTATAGTTTGCGAATTTTTGCAAATTTAGGAACAATTTCGGTAGCACTAATAGAATAGCCATTATTTGCCATCATCGTGGAAAAATTTTGTTTATGCAAATGAGTATGGAAACACTGAACAGGAACAACTTCTAGAAACGCTAATTAGTTTACTTATGTTTATACATACAATATAAAAATTGCAAACATAGGAAAATGACAAAAAATTTTGTTCAACTTTTTTTTTTATTTTTAAATAATTTGTTTATAATCTGAACGATTTTCATCATATTATTATCACAAATCAGTAACAGTAAATCTCGCCCTCAATTTTGTAATTAGTGCGTACCGATCGAGTACCATTTACCAAAGATAATGCGAAAAACTTAAGTGGATCTCCAGTTTTTTTCAAAAAAAAATTCTCTTCAATTGTATAAATAACTTTTAAATAAAAGAACCAGATTACAGAAAAGTGGCCCAGGGAGTGACTTTTTTCGTTCAAGCTGAATGCAAAGCAATATCGTCCAATTGGAGAGTGCTCAACAGGATTTCCCAGTATATGTTGAAGACTATTGCCTTTACTTACAGTCACTTTTTCACATAATGGCATTAACTAAAATATTTATATATATCTAAACATTTATTGCACATCCCCTACTTTAATTTAACGGTAAATTTAGAAACCGCGAAAAATGTGCTTATTCGGTGACTAACGAAACAATCCCGCAGCAATTTTCAAGACTGCATGAATGGACTTAAAATGGCCGTTTCTCACCCTTGTTGTATTATTTTAATGTATGTATGTATATGTTTGAAACTACTATTAACTTATCAAACGATTCCTAATCTTTGACAATACATGTTTGACTTCATTCATCACGATCTTGAAAACTGACCAAATCGGGGTGACCAAGTCCATGGTCGTTTTAATATTATATAAACATCCGATCGTCTCACTTTTTGTTTTTTTCACTTTGTTGCTGAAGTAATGAAGAATTGAAAATTCATAAGGAAAAATTATAGTTTTTGTAAGTTTTATCTTAATATCTTAAAAACTTGTAGACTTATTGAAAAATGATAAATGAACGTAAGGTACTAAATTTAATAACCCTTAATTTGATATATCGTCCTGTTTATAAAAATTAATGCATTCCATAGATATTACAAGCCAAAGTTTTTTTTTCAAAATTCATACAGTTTGGTTCAATTGCGCGGGGTAAAGATAAGTTTTAAATTAATCTTTCGTGGCCTATAACAATTGGCTTAGACCTAAGACATCATAATATTACTGTTACAATATGGTCAAATGGCTTTTATTTTCCCCCATACAAAATCGACCCAGCCTAATATATAAGTAAAGTGTTTAAAATTACCTTGGCATTCATTTTTGCCTTTATCTTTACGCATCTTTGTTTTTGTTTTTACTTTCACTTTTGTAGTGGTCTTTTGCTAAGTGTTATTTTTTAATCTTTTGTTAGCATTTCCGTGTGCAATTTCCGTTGAATTTGCCAATTTACTTCCAACCAACCACTGCGTCTGTGAGGTGTATGCTTTTTAACTCGCACTACATTTATAACTAGACTGCGGAAGTTTATGCAGAAAACAAAGCCTAAAAATATGTAGCACTTAACTAGTACAAGCAAAATAAATAAATTTGTATACATTTTGTTCATAGTTATGGGGTACATACATATTTCTAAGCTTCGTTTTCTGCATAAACATCCGTAGGCTATTTATAACAGAGATAAAGCAGCAGCTTTCAGTAAGATTTTCAAGGCAGAGTTATTGTAAATTTTTTTTTGGACAGTTGTTAGCTTGGTTCGGTGTAATGTCTTCCACATTGCCACTCAGGATTCAATTAGCACATAATAGCGTAGTTTCTCCGAACTTCTCGTATAAACTTTCATTCTTACGTAGCCTACTGTAAAAAATTTTTGGCGGTTAAACTACACATTCGGATTCTGGGGCTGAAAATACGTAACTTTGTATGAAAATTTTTCTCAGGAAGTGCCTTTTTCAACTTCTTAATGACCTTCGGACTTAAACTCGTTCTGGACTTCTAAAATTATTTCGGTTTCCGGAACGGCAGGAGACTTGTTTACAATACACGCAATTTTGAATGATACTTTTTCTGGTTTGACTAACATTGGATAGCACCCACATGAAGTTTTTTAATTTTCAAATAGTGTGACGCTTAAGCTATTATTATAAGTGTTGGTATTAGTTTTTCCAAAAAAGGTGACATACGTGGTTAATGCAGAAATTGGCGCGCTTGGCTAACTTGTCTGCCCTCTTGTTGCCTTCGCCTTCTATGTCATATGGCCGGGAACTCCTACAAAAAGATGTATATTGACTGAGTCACCGCTTTGCATTATTTTGATAGCTTAGACTTGGTTTTAGTAAGTCGATAATATAGCTATAAGTGCTGCCTGGCTATCTGTGTAAATCACCGATCATTCTTTTCTGGTAGCAGTATCATTTAGTATCCTAGAGGGCTCATAAATGTATGCCCAAGAATTTAGCCTGACATATGCTGCCTTGGCATGCAAGCCAAAGGGACGGATTGGCACCAAGCTGCTCGGAATATACTCTATACTAATATAGTTTTGGTGGGATTCCATCTCCTATGGCGTAACAGGCGAAATCTTGAGATATGCTTTTGAATGGCGACGAAGGCGGCGCATTTGAGGAGAAAGAACTCAGACCTAGGTATGTAGACGGCCAATGCTCACATCAATAATTCGTCCTAGAAAACAAACCACCTGGAGCTTACTGTGAACCTTCTAAGCTATTTAAAGTGGATTGGTCCATATACTAGCTGTTAAACATAATAATAATAATAATTTACCCAAGGTCCTTATGATGACCTCTTCCTAAGTAAACCTCCTACCGCCAAACCATTTTTTTATGGTTAGAAGCAAGAAGTAGTAAAATCGCTGAAACGGCGTAGATTCAATAGCTGTAGTCTACTGACAGATGTTACTCATAGTTGTAAGAAAAAAAATTTGCATTTAAAATTACTGCGCGGTAGTTTCAAAAAGTAACTCACAGATTGACTGTACTATCACACTTAGTAACGAGTAAAAAATGCAGTTAATATATTTTTTTATTACTTTCTTGGTATGTCTCCATTTATATTTCTACTTGCACCTCTTTGTAGAATGACAATATATTCTCGCTTGGGCTGTCACTTTCACTGCCGCTCCACTTCGCTGTGCAATATTCGCACTGATTGCATTTTCTAAAGTGACATTACTAACACAGTTTTATGCAAAAGAAAAATAATGCAAAGCTATTCATAGACAATTCTAATAGATATCACTGTCTCAGCGACAGATACTTGAACAGCTGCACTTTATTGTTGGCAATATTGACAATTTTCTTTGCCTGGCGAATACTTCATGAAAAATACTGGTATGGCTTGAAGCGTCCATTTCGTTTTGTCGCCGCACAAAGCTTTCGAAATGGTCTAAATACGAAAGTAATAAGTCAATTAGATATTGGTTGGATTGCAACTTAAATTCGTCTCTCCCGTCCCGCTGATGCTCTCTGCGTGTTGTAATCGCAGATAACGCAAATTTAATTTGTACAAATTCTCAACCTCTTTTCAGCGCATCTATTGATTTTCATTCGCTGCCCTTGTTATTCGCTTAATGCTTGCGATTTTTTCCATTCTGCACAGCATGCGATTTCAATGGTTGGCCATTTCTCGTTTACTTTAATTCATGGCCTAGAATGGAGTGACGTTACTCCATTTGCATGAGCGCGTAATTTAAAATTGAATTATTACGCAAAGAGCGTGGGTGTTGGGTGGCGGCAAATCGGCAAACCAGCAGCCGAGAGATAAAATGTGGGAGCCAACAAAAACATCTACCCGCAACGGTACTTCATGTGCCTGCCATTTTTTTTTATTTCGCTGTTAAGAGGAGTGGAAGGGGGAGTTGCGCTTCCGTGGAGTGTTCAAATTACCGTTACAAATGTGCTGGGATTTGTTGTGTGTCAGTGATGGCAGCGCTTATGGCCCACGTTACGTTTTTAATGCCACAACCGGATTATGGTGGCTTGAAAGGTGCCCAACAAGAGAGCAGCCATGCTTTCGGGTTTATAAATAACTGTAATTTTTTCGTTCAGCTATTTTTTAACTCTCAAAAGCCTACATCTCTGTTTACATGAAAATACCATAAGTAATTGTAGCGATTACTTCTTGTCGCCGCCTGGTCGGTGTGCATGGCTATGCATCAGTGTGGAGCGAGTGCGAGTAGTAGCGATCCCTCCGATGATTCGCCACCACAAGTATGTACGTATTAAACGTGGCGGCAATGCTTTATTTGGTGTGATTTTTCTTTTTTCATCTACTTATTTTACTATTTCACTCCCTTTGAAATATTACACCGAGTAGTTGTGGCGATCCTTGGTGTTCTTTTTGCTGCTGTCAGTGTGGTGTGTCTTGCTTTTGTTTTTACGTAACATGATAATATCAATAATTTATCAACGGCGCAAACAGCAAACGCTGCAACACCTCAATATTGTGCCACAAAAAGTATTCATTTACGCCATGGGTAAGCAAAAGACGAAGTAGTAGTTTCGTTCAAAATTTGAAGGACGAATGAAAAAGGATTTTATTTTTTGTGACCTTTGACCTTTCTATAAATCTTTTATTTGAGAAGACTTCTATTGAGAGTTCCTTTATTTGAATGTTTCAATGATAAGTCAAGAAATGAAACACCGAAAAAGTACGATAGATAATGATGCACTTAAGGAAAGACTATTCTACTGGTCAATGGATGTTCAACGGAAACAAAGCGTGAACGCAGTGCGCGGGTCAAGTATAGAAGAATCTGTCTACACTTGATGCGATTGACTAACTGAACTTCGCAAAGGACGGATGCAGTTCACAAAAATATGTAGTAAAGCAAACTAAAAAATAGAATAAGGAGAGAACTGAAAATTAAGAGAATAAGAAGTGCGTCAGATAAGTCTCTGCATGCTATTTATTGCAAGACGTAATTTTCATCGGATTTAGAAGAGATTTGTAGTGCCTGTTTTCGAATTTGTGTTTGCTTGTATTCAATTTTTTAATGCAATGTGCAGAGAAAGTAGCCATTTTGAAGAAAATCGATTCTGATGTTACATAATAAAAACTAATTGAAAACAATTGGACAAGGAAAATTCAAAATGTTATAAACAATTTTTTTTTTTTTATTGTACATGAAATGTCGGCAAACAAAAATTATTTAAAAACAACGCGAATTCTTAGCCACTTGGAATTTGCACCAATATTTAATGGGCTATAAAACTGCATACCTTAAATTTTTCTAAAAAACTACAAAAATTTGTATGTTTGACGATAATTTTTTATATTTTTTTTTTTAATTTTTTGTTGCGTAATTTTTTTTCCTTTTGGGGTAACCCTATTGTTGTTTTTAACTCGCTTTTATGATCAAACATATATTGAAAGGAACAGCAGAACCGATTTTCTTAAAAATTTATACTTTCTCTGTACTTTGCATTAAAAAATTTAGTATAAACAAATGCAACTTCTAAATCTGGCTCAACAAATCTCTTCTCAACTTTATAAGGCTTCAAATACAATTTGCCTTTGAGTAAGTCGGGCCCTAAATTAAAACAAATTCTTTATGTTTACGAACATAGTTCAGCTGAGAGTTGTTTTCCCAGCCTAACCTGAAAATATCTCGACTTTCTACGTTATACATATACAACATATCCTGACTATGTATTAGTTTTAAAGCTATCAGTGAAGATTTGACTGCGTGTAAGCCCAGGCTTATTGTGTGGGTTAAATCAACACTTCAGGGAGCTTAATATTGAAGAATCTTCTCACCAAAGGAAATGGTGGTGCAAAAACAGCCGAGTAGCTAGCTGTATGAGCTCAATTCGGTAGAACCTCAGAACTGCGCAAGGCTGGGCTATCTACCAGCGCTTGGGGAGTTTACTCAAAGCCTTTTTCTAGTAATGTTGTTGTGCCCTAATACAAATATCATCAATCGTATCGGAATAAATATAGAACTATCTATCCTTACCACGCTTTGGAAGTCACAAAGCCAAAACAAAGGTTTGATAAATGCATATAATAAAGTGCATCTGCTTAAAAAATTTAAGTCATCTTAATTTAATATATATATGTGCACACATACATACATAGTGTGCACTTAATATATGTATGAGATATTCATGTTCAGCACGTTTTAAATGCGTCTAAACTCATTTTCCCACTTAATAGATTTGCGCGGCTTGTCGGTAGTTTGATTATCTGAGGTTGTAAGCGAAAGCAGAAACTTTCCATTGAAATTATTACAATTAATTTTAATCGTTTTAAGCTGCTTAAATCCAACACATACAGCGATATGTACAAACATTTTACATCATATTACACCGTGCAATGAAATCTTTTTCAACATTATTTGCATTTTAATTATTTTTTACAGCTCGTGATTATATAAAAGTTCTAATTGCAGAGCATTTTATGTGTATGTAGTTTAAAAATTTCATTGTATTATTGTTGATTTAATTTGCTGTTGTAACATTCACAATTGAATATAGAGCATACGCGGATAAAGTTACATACATAGATACATCAATATGTACATTTGCTCACATATCCCTGCGAAAACAGCGTCAAGTCCGGCATGGATCTAGAACTCGACTTCAACTAATACCATTTTTACAAGCTTTCATTATGTTTCACCTCTTTTGTTTCAAATCTTGCAATCAAATTTTCACTTCAAACTCACTTCAAGTTCAAAATGAAAAAGGAGTTAATCTGCTAGGTGGCGTAGAAGTGGAGATATTTTAAACCTCATATATATGATCCAATAGGGTTCATATTAGGAATATATGTATATTACTTACATGAAATGGAATAACTCCGATAGATGGCGCAGGAGTCAAGATATTTTAAAAATACCAATTTATAGTCCGATTTCTGTCATATGTGGAACATATACATACATATCGAGCCCTAACCGCCAAAATAACGTAAGCGACATTTTTTTCAAAATTTTCTTTTTGATGCAGAAATATTCCTAGAGCATCTAGATGCATTTCTGCATCAAAAAGAAAATTTTGAAAAAAATGTCGCTTACGTTATTTTGGCGGTTAGGGCTCGATATCGTCGTTTAAAATACGAAACCACGTATGTTAGGCTGCATAAATTATTTTATAGAGAGTAAAAGCACTTATATTCCATAATGGTTCTCTATTTTATAAAGCAATCGCATTTCTGGCTAGTATATTTCAGGACGAATTGACAAGGATTGAGCCAAGGGCTTGTGTGAGCATATCAAATTTTTGGCAGTAAACGTCAGTTACGCTGTTTTGCAATAATTTCCCTAATAAATGCTTGTCATTTAAATTTTTGTTTTTCAATTTCCCTTTTTTATCATTATTAGCTAAAACTTAACTTACCGTAAACAACTTAACGAACCTGTAGAACCGGTGAGAGAGTCAGGCTTGCCAGATTTTCTTTTTTGTATTTTTCAAAAATAAATGTATGCAAACATATTTTTTGATGTGGAAGAAAATACAAAAACCACATATTTCCGCTTCTGGCTTAAGTTGACGTGTTGAGTAATCATTGATGATTTCTTACGGTAAGTTAACTTAAGTTAAGTCTAGACTAACTGAGCTTTAAAAAGATCTAATTTATTAGATTCTTCTTAAATCTTAAATATACATAAGCCTAGGGAATTTTTGCTAGGTTTCGGTAAAATACTGTTACTAAAGAATGAAGTACTTGTGATTTCTGAGAAAATTGCCATTTTCGTAAGTTACATTGATACTGTCAGAACTCATTAACCAGAGAAAACAAAAAGCGCAAACTAAGAAATGCAGCCTTCGGGCTTTAAATTGAAATGGATTTTCGATTTGGATACAATTTTTGGTCAGAAAGGTCAAAAGGATAAAGTTAAAAAAATGTTTTCAAAAGTTTAAAATTTCCCGGATTTTGAATAAACATCTTAAAAACTATCAAGTTGCAAAACTGGCTCCGATTTGGTTTCAATGGAACAATGGAACAATGGAATGGTTTGTTTCCCGAAGAAGTCCACTTTTTTGGCTATGCCTGTTCTGATATTATCACAATGGAATTCAGCCTCTGGCTTATCAAACTTCCCTCAAAATTAAGGACCAGTCAATTTTCAATTGTATCAGTAAGGAACTAATTGAGGACTAATCGTTGTCAGGAATAATCTGCCACAATTTGTTTCCAGGCATACTGATAATACTCACACGTACGACTGTATGCATTTACATTTACACCTGCTGAATATTGAGCGACAGTAAACAAAAAACAAAATATTTGAAATTTATAAATTCGCAAACTGTATATTTTAAAGTACGTATAAACAATTCAACCCAAAACAAATTGAATTACAGCAAAATGTTAAAGTGGCTGTCGGGAGAAAGGGGAGTGCCCTAATCCTTCAATGTAGTTTATAAATATACACATGTATACATATATATGTAGGTATTAAAACAACAGATTTCTGCCAAAACGTGAAAACGTATTTATATGCACGTATATTAGGGTGGTTCAAAAACAGTAAAGTCGGAATTGTATTGCTCTCACCCCCTAGGATTGTTCTATATTGAAAAAAGTATAGCCCTATTTTTTATTTTGTAATCAAAAACTATTTAGAGGTCGCTCAAAGCGCTCAAAGTTTCCATGTATTTTTATATGGGAAAATAACAACTTTTCGTTGGAAAAGGGTAGAATTCTTGAAAATCAATATTTTTCGATCGGAAAACTCTGGTTCTCTTCAGGAGACTCTCAATAATAAATACCTAGTTTTTTATTTAATAATTTTTTAATACTAACGATTTTTTATTGGTCCCCCATTGCATTTTTCGGGGGTTTTATGTGTTTTTGGCGGACCTATAAATTATAGTTGCGATGAAAAAATGGTCAAATAAGCAATTGGGTGTTATTGTTGGGAATCTCCTGAAGAGAACCAGAGTTTTCCGATCGCAAAATATTGATTTTCAAGAATTCTACCCTTTTCCAACGATAAGTTGTTATTTTCCCATATAAAATAAATGCAATACTTTGGGTGCTTTGAGCGACCTATTAATATTTTTTGACTTCAAAATAAAAATAAGGATAAATTTTTTTCGGTATAGAACTATCCTAGGGGATTAGAGCATATAAATTCCAACCTTATCTTTTCCACAAGCATTTTTAGACCAGCCTAATGTATATACATGTGTACATATTTGTGTAAATATGTCAGTGGCGGCTTATGGAGAAAATTCCGTTGCATTCGTAGCGTAAATAATACGCTTCGTCGGATAACACTCATGTATGTCCTTACATTAAAGCAGAGAGCAACATAAAGCAACATAATAGGCAACAACAACAATAACAACAAATGATAGAAATAACAATAATCAAGAGGAAAAATAAACACAAAAATGGAAAACAACGCAAATCAAACTCGAATTGAAAACAATTTAAACAAAACATTTACAATAGAAATAGCATAATAAAACAAAGCTAAAGAAAGCAGAATATGTGTAAAAGTATGTGCATATACATATGTATGTGTATGTACGAAGGTAAGTATGAAGTATGAAAAGCATTGCACTAAGAGGAATAAAGGGATGCCCTTGGGAGCATATCCTGCCACGCATAGTTTTCAAATGCGAAAAAATGCTGCAGCACAAAAAAAGTTTAGAAAGCAGAAAAAGGGGAAAAAGTACCACATACATATTCGTATTTTCATTGTGAAGAATGTAATGCAAAGTGAAAGGAAAAAAGTGAAAAAATGAAGCAAATATTGAATGAAGAGGCTTGAAAAAAAGTCAGATATGAGTATATTGACAATTTACTTTTTGCATTAATGTTGAATTTTTTCAAGTCTGTTGTCATTTGTGTAAACAAACAAGAAAAGGAAATTCTTACGTATCAATGAAATTCTATTACATGGTTTTTTTCTCCTACCAATCCATCAAGTCATTAGTTGAGATCAGGGGCGCACCCAGGAATATATTTTTGGGGGGGTTTTATACTTCTACTACCAGAAAATACTGGAAATTCGCTTCAGATAATATGCTCTCAAAAATACATTAATGCAAGTTTTATGTACCTAAATAAATAAACTTCTAATAGTCTCATAAATTGCACTTTTTTACATAAAATTAACAAGGAAATCAAACATTTTTAACCGACTTCATTCATCAATTCGTCGGAATATTTTCTTTTATATATGCTACCGCATCATTTTGGACCACGTGAACCGATTTCAATAATTCTTTTTTCTTATTGGAGAGATGGTACCTCCAGGGTCGTCCCGTAATTTGGTTTAGATCTGATTACTTGCTCATGAAAAAATTAACGGTACTCCTATATATATACATATATGAGAATTATTTGTTTAATAAAAATTTCTACAAGATGCGCTCAACTTTCAAAAGTGTTTAAAAAGATTTTTGATGTTAATTTTCTCCGATTTCGGTTTTCTGGTTGTAGGGTAATTAAACTGTATGTTTTTACACTCGTTTAAATTCTTGAAATTAAATTTATTGTTCTATGAATTTGTTTGTTATTGAAAAAGACAATTTTTGATTATTAATAAAAACACTTTCAACTTGATCAAACAATAAAGAAAATAAAATTTTAAATAACAAATTATCATATAACGATATATTGGCGATCCTGCAATTTTAAGACCTGAAGAAACTCAAATCTGGAAGAACAGTAATTTTAATGAAATAAATAGCGCAATACTAGAAGATCAGCTAAGCTACATATTTATCACAGAGTTATACTATATTGAATAAACAAACTATGTATCTGTACACATTCATATATATAACATTCTCATGTCCCTAAATGCGAACATACATATATATTTTAGTGCTGAGGAAGAGCGACAAGGGGTCTTGCCAACTTAATCCGATCTGTTACTAACAGATTTGGCATTCTAAGTTAAGTTGAATGCCTTATAAGCAATTTAAGGGGTATCTGATTGTCAAACATCAACAACAATTAGCAAGGTTTATTTGAGAACAAATTTGGCTAAATTTCAAATGTATTTGAAACCGAAATTTGATAAGGATTGAACAAAGTACAGTTCAACCAAGGTACATTGAACAGGTAGTATCAGTAGAGCAGCTGATT
>NW_016168558.1:0-19051 GCF_001687245.7 Rhagoletis zephyria
CACTTTCATAGTACCGTTGCTTCAAAGACTGCTCTACTGAAAATCAAATCTGTAATTGTTGGAAATTAGTAGGACGGCATTGATTTTTATAGAGGAATATTTTTTTTCGAAAACATATTAATGATGTTCTACAGAATTTGGTGAGAGTACAAACAGCCAAAAATTCATACCCAAAAAAGGAGAAAATAACTTAAAAAAAAAAACATTTCTTAAAATAGAATTAAACTTGAATAAGTATCGTGTACTTCTTGCCGCTATCAATTTCCTTATTCCAAATACTGGAATTAGTTTTATTTTTTGCAAGGTTAAATTTGCGTCATTTAATTATTGGTATTGTCCGTTTCGGAATACCCCAAATTGGCGTTAATTTGACTACACTTATTTTGTATGTGTGTATGTACTCAACAATCGATCATCATCCGTCATTACTTGGTTATGCACATATCGCTGACAAAATAAGCGCGGATCATCCTTTGCCGCAACCGTTTTTACAAGCTTTTATTTAATATTTCTATATTTCTGGGCCATTAGATTTCCGTATACAAATTAACGACATCCCTGCAGGAAATACATTTCGTTGAGGTTAGCAATGAGAGCTCCCATTTCCATGTAAAATTTTCTTATTTCAGAGGCCGAAAATAACCGTTAAATATTATTTCATTATTAAATCATTGCAAATCGTATTTTTTTTATATTTTCGATCAAGAATAATCGTTAAATTTAAGATTTTTCAGTAAAGCTAACACGTTATTTTTTTATATTCAACGATTTATTAAGCTCGAGGCCGTTTTTTAATGAAAACTTATTGTGGAAAAGCAACAATACTTTGAAAAATGGTAGAAGACTCAGCTAGTTGCCAGTTGTCAGAGGGATCGTCGGTTCGAATCCTACTGAAAGAAGTCTGATGAGGAAATCTGGTGATTTCCGAAATAGCTATCACTTCTACCATTTTTTCAAATTATTGTTGCTTCTCCACAATAAGTTTTCATTAAAAAGCGGCCACGAGCTCAATAAAATTGATTGGGTCGCCAAAAGAAAGATGCATATTCTAACCTAGAGTAGAGCGATTCCTAAACAACATACTACTATGCCGAACGAATGTAAGCATAGCATAAGCTTTGGGAATAACATAATTAATATGAGTTGAAAAGGTTAGTTTTGAATTAAAGACAACTCCTAAATATTTAATCTCCATGACAGATTTAAGGTCATAGCCACCAATATTATAATTGGTTTGAACAGGAAGAAGCTTTCCGGTGAAAGTGGAATAGGAGCATTTGTTAACCACGAGTGCAGGTTATCAGATCAGATTGCAACAACATAGAATCATATTAATTAATTACCGATCACAGAGTAAACCTTGAGATGGTCCGCATATACATAATAAGTATGTACTTCGACGATAGAAAGCATGACCCAACCTCATTTATGAATATTGCAAATAATAGAGGACAACTGACTCGAAAACTTTGGAGCAGTATCTAATTTGGATATGGACCTATAGTTCGAAACAACATTATTGTTGCCACATTTATAAATCTGTGTGATGAAAGCATTTTTCCAGTCGTCAATAAAATAACTGGCCGAAGGAGACTTGTTGAACAGTATTGCTAATGGCTGAACAAGAGAAAGGTACCTTTTGAGATTACCACCTGAAAGGCCATCAGAATCCTATTTCAAGAAGGGCTTTAAGGAAAATATGGCTTCTTACACGTCCTTATCAAAAACGTGTGCTGTGCCTAAATTAAGGACAGAGTTAGAAAAGGGTAATCTTCAAAAGAAATATCAGAATCGGACACATATTTGAACACAACAAAAATGTCCTATATTTGAGAATCGGCCGATTTCCTCGCTAAGATTTTTGAAATGTCCATTTGGTAGAAAATTTCGAACACTATCACAGGTGGAGACCAAAATATCAGGGTTGAAATTTAAGTTACCCATTTTACTCTGTACAATTTACTTTTAGCACTCTTCCAGCCGGTTTCACCAGCAATTTAAGTTGAAACTAATTTTCTAATTTCATCAATTTCCGAATTAAAAAAAAAAAAATCTTTTTTCATTTAAACTGCTTTGGGGAAATTGGATGTTAGAACTTCAGCTATTGCTATTATGTGTAGAACGTTCCGCAATGTGGTACTGGTATCTAACAGTACGTTTTCCTACTGGAATGCAAACAACCGAGTTGGTGGGAGTAAAAAGACGCAAAATCCTATTATTGTGAGCAAATTATTTCATTAAATTTAACAAGTGTTCATTTGTTAAAAACCTGAAATCATTCATTCAATATGATACATACATTCAATATATATACATACATATGTATTTAATGAAGTATTTAATAAAGCATAAAGTAAAAAAATATTTAGTTAGAAGCTTAAAGGAATGTACTCTTTATCCGGCATAAGCAGACACCGTTCCAAAGTCTACAGCAATTATTAAGTAGCCAAATGTGATGACGAGTTTTGGACTAAAGCTAACCACGAGGCGCTTCAATAATGTCACAACGGGCCATAATACATTTTCCATTGTAGATTATTTGGAGTAATTTGGTTTTGGTATACCGTAAATTTGCTTGTATGTAGTTCATAGCGTTATTACAGTATGGAACGGGCGTAACTCACGTCGTCGCAGAAATACAAAAAGCCGTAAGTAACTAAAATTTCATGATTCAATAATACAAGGTTCGATAAACCGACAGTTGTCTCTCTCACACCGCTCCCTTAGCAGCGGCACCGTGTTGCCTCTTTGCAAATTTACTTGAAAAAGTGTAGCTTTGGTGTGAAATAGAAGCATACGCTTTTGTGCAATAAATTTATTTGTATATGTATATAAAGCACATTTAACTGATGAAAACATAAACTGTTTTTAAATTGGATGTTTACATAAATCTCGTAGTCGTTTTATTTTAATTTTAAGCCCTTTTGCAGTTTGTGTACCTCTAAATAGCACATAAATTACATAATTCAAGTAGATATATTAATATTTCGTTCAATGTTTCATTTAAAATGCCAAACTTCCTGCAAATACATTAGAATTTACTACTAATTGCCTACTTTGGGTACTTTTCTACTACTATTTTCGAGCCAAGGGATTTCATTCTTCCCTTTGTCCGTCCTTCGTTAATGCAACCTTTTGTAAGGGAGTGTCAAACGGCGGCTGTCAATAATTATCTAACTTTGTAAAAGCATCACTTGGATTGATTATGATGCATTTCATCGAATCATAAGTCCCCACATCATTTTATGCAATGCGTAACGTAACGTAACGTAATATAACACTAAACAATAAAACACAACACCACAACACTACCCAAATCAACACAATACAGCACAACATACTACAAATGAACACAACTTCCCGAACAATCTCTAGCAATTGCTTCAGCTTTTTCGTTGTCGTTTTGTATGTCTTGGCCCGGCATCTGTTCCTGATGGTCCTACATGATTCAATAATACAAGGTTCGATAAACTGACAGTTGTCTCTCTCGCACCGCTCCCTTAGCAGTGGCACCGTGTTGCTTCTTTGCAAATTTACATGGACCCAGTGTAGCTTTGGTGTGAAATAAAAGTATAAGCTTTTGTGCAATATGTTTATTTGTATATGCATATGAAGCATATTTAACTGATGAAAACATAAGCATTGGATGTTTACATCAATCTCATAGTAGTCTTATTTTAATTTTGAGTCATTTTGCAGTTTTTATACGGCTAAATAGCATATAAATTACGTAATTCACGTAGATATATCAATATTACGTTCAACATTTCGTTTAAAATGCCAGATTTCCTGCAAATAGATTGGAATTTACGAAAGGAATTTCACTACTAACTGCCTACTTTGCGTACTTTTCTACTACCATTTTCGAAACAAGGGATTGCATTCTTGCCCTTTCTCTGTCCTTCGTAAATGCAACCTTTTGTAAGGGAGTGTCAAACCGCAGCTGTCAATAATTATCTAACCTTGTATTATTGAATCATGATGGTCCTATTACCAAACTAGGTATCAGTTTTTTGTTAAAAAAATAGTAACCATCGGTTTATATCCTCCATTGTGTGGGGTAATATAAAAAGCTTTTGCATCAAAGCGTATCGCTCTCTGGTCATTCATGGACATTGGATCAGCATTATGCTAACCCAGAGCAACCCACAATCAATGCGAACCTAGGACCGGAGGAACTCAGCATCATTGCAGTAATAGGCTGTTCACAGGGGAGAGTGTTATCTTCACTGTTGTCATCTGAACTGGTGGAAGAACTAGTTCAAATCCTCAATGTGAAAAGATATCGAACCATAGGCTATGCTGATGATATATCAATTATCATAAGCAGGGACCATGAAAGGTCCATTAGGGACTTGATGCAGGACGCCTTAAACATATCTTACAATTGGTGTAGGAAAGAGGTTTTGTCCATAAATACCAACAAAACAACAAGCATCACTTTCACTGGAAAAAGAAAGCTATGCTTTCCAGATCTAAACATAAATAGGACTGTGATTCCTCTAAAGGAAGAGGTCAAATATCAAGCCATAACCCCGGATCGGAAACTCACCTGGGAGTCACTTCTCAACTTTATTATCAACAAAGCAATGAAATCGTTGTTTGCCATTAAACAGCCGTGGAAAAAACATGGGGGCTGAATCCTAAAATGACAGCCATTAAAAAACTGTGCTCAAACGACTTGCATGCTTGTATATAACGGGAGCAATGAAAACAACACTTACTGCAGTTATGGAGGCTCTACTCAATCTTGCACCCCTTCATGTGGCAATACAAGAGAAAGTACCAACGCAAACAAAACAAGGAGACTTTGTTGGACACCTTGAAATCTTGAAGGGAAAGGAGGCAACCATGGTCAAAACCCTGTTCTCAGACCAAATTTATCCCGTCCTCAGCTTCATGAAGAGATAAAAAATCACGTTTCCCACTCATTGGTGCAGAAACTCCATGTGGCTGCATGATGATTCACAAAAATGGTATACTGATGGTTCAAAAACACCTTATGGTATAGGTGNTTGAAGGGAAAGGAGGCAACCATGGTCAAAACCCTGTTCTCAGACCAAATTTATCCCGTCCTCAGCTTAATGAAGAGATAAAAAATCACGTTTCCCACTCATTGGAGCAGAAACCCCACGTGGCTGCACGATGATTCACAAAAATGGTATACTGATGGTTCAAAAACACCTTATGGTATAGGTGCGGGTGTATTGGCACCGTATTTCCGCACATCCTTCCCCCTTAAATAAAGACGCAACGATATTAGAAGCGAAACTAGCAGAAATACTGGAGATCGCCTACGCTTTAATAAACAGGCAGTATGCCAGAACTAGAGATCGAAAATAACCCTCTCCACTTTAAAAGTGTCCCAAAATACTTATCTTACTATTTAGGAGAAAAAACAACCCACAACAGAGAACAGGTGATTTAGTTTTTGTAGATGTGTGCTCTCACTCAGTGTGAAAGGGTTATTTCCATGCAATTTANTTAGAAGCGAAACTAGCAGAAATACTGGAGATCGCCTACGCTTTAATAAACAGGCAGTATGCCAGAACTAGAGATCGAAAATAACCCTCTCCACTTTAAAAGTGTCCCAAAATACTTATCTTACTATTTAGGAGAAAAAATAACCCACAACAGAGAACAGGTGATTTATTTTTTGTAGATGTGTGCTCTCACTCAGTGTGAAAGGGTTATTTCCATATAATTTCCGTTGCTGTTGGTCTCGGACGCCTATCGCTGGGAGAGCAAAAATAAGTGTTAGTTTAATTTTTTGGCTCAAACTAACTCAAAATATACTAAAATATAATAGCACCTATACCAATATTTAATTCTGCTTATACTGGTAAGTAACTATGAAGAAAAAATGATTGATATATTAAAATAAATAAAAACAAGTAAGAGCAGCGCTGTCTTCGGCTATGCCGAAGGCTTCATACCTTTCATGAACATCTGCAAATTTTACTTTGACAGATTACTGCTTTTGAATACATCTGCATACATCGATAGAGTACATACTTATATAAAAAATCGCATCTAAACAATCAGGGGTATAGAAGATATACCTTATATGGCACCAATCTAAGTGATTTTCACTGCTATGTGATCGGTATGTAAACCGGTAACACAATTTATTGGGTTTAGTTTCCTACATAAAGGAGATATATGGCAAAAACTGGTATCTGAACAATCAGTGGAGATAAAGCTTATACAGCATAGATTTTGATGATTTTCTCAGTAGACTTTGTATTATTATTTATAAAATATCTTACGAAATTTATCGGTTTTAGCTGTTCAAATAAAGAAGTTTTACAGTAAAATCCCGTATCTGAACAATCAGATGTATGGAAGATATATTTTGTAGTCATCCGATCCTTATTATTTTCACTGTAAGTATTCTGTTAATAATGAGTGAAAATGGTGCGAAATTTCATGTTCCTAGCTGCTTAAATGGAGGAGTTATGATAAAAGACCTCATATCTGAACAATCAGTTGTATGGGGTCTGCAGGTTATAGTGACCCGATCTTTGTTATTTTCACTGTAAGTCTTCTGTTGATAATTATTGAAAACAGTGCGGAATTTCATGTTCCTAGCTATATAAATGGAGGAGTTATAACGAAAAATTTTATATCTGAACAATCAGTATGTATGGGAGCTATAGGTTTAGTGACCCGATCTTTGTAATTTTCACTGTAAGATATTCTGTTGATAATGGGTGCATAGTACTGCAAAATTTCATGTTCGTAGCTGCATAAATGAAGAAGTTATAACGAAAAATCTCATATCTGAACAATCAGTTGTATGGGAGCATATGTTATAGTGGTCCGATTCTTCCGGATCCGACAATGATTAATACATTATAAAAATACACCCACCTACCAAATTTGATACGGATATCTCGAAAACTGAGAGACTAGATAAGTATACATTTTAATGGGTCTATCTCTTTTTGTTCTGGTACTTACAAACATCGGACCAAAGTTATAATACCATTTCATGCTCATGAAAGGTATAAAAAGATTATTTACAGTGTATCATATTCTGAATGTGCACGCTTTCTTTGTTTTATAAATACTCGCACATGTATGTGTATGTAATTGTCGCGTAAAGATATGCCTAACGCTTTTCTTCCTCTAATGTGCGTCCACTAATATTTTTCTGTCTTTCAATAACCCCAAAAACGAAGACACTTAAAAATAAAAGTCCCGTGCCAAAGTGTCTTTATGGAAGGGAAATTTAAGAGATGATAAATAACCCACAGAAGAAAACACAAAGAGATCATACAGAGAGATTTGCCATGGTGAGAAACACTCTTTGTTTGAGATACTTGTATTTGTGTCAGTGAGAAACACAATAAAAAATAAGTGGAGAGGGTTATTTTCGATCTCTGGCCAGAACAAATATCACCGTACTTTGAGACACCCAATCTGTCCTAAAAGCATCCAAAACTCTTATAGAGCGCCTAGAGC
This sequence comes from Rhagoletis zephyria, assembly GCF_001687245.7. Lineage (NCBI taxonomy): Eukaryota > Metazoa > Arthropoda > Insecta > Diptera > Tephritidae > Rhagoletis > Rhagoletis zephyria. The sequence goes on from NW_016168558.1 coordinate 7,468, forward strand.
CTTCAATCATCATGCCGCCAGAAAATAGGGTCTCCTTTATCTGGGTACCAGGTCATGAGGCCAATGAAAAAGCAAACTTTTAAGCTAAAAAGGGGGCAGGACACACCTTTTTTGAACCCAGCACATTTCTTGGATTCAACAACAACGATATCAGAAGAACGTCAACAAGTGTGTAATATGCTGCTAGCCATTGGGACAAGCTAGAGAGTGATGTTGTCCACTCAAAGAAGTTCCTTTGCTTTAGTGCCAAAAGAGAGCTCTCCGCTTATGCTAAGTAGGACAAACCTAAAAACACTGTGTGGAGACCAACTATACGTGCAACAAACACATGAACATGCTTGACCTCTGAGCAAAACATTTGCAGAATCTGTAGGGAAGAAGAGGAATCAGTGAAACACCTCATTCCACCTGCCCAACACTAGCTCCTCGAAGAGCCAGGTTTTTAAACGACTAAAGTTGAAATAGGGGGCACAATAGATCACATCATAACATGAAGCCTCATACTTATTATTTTTATTTTAATTATTAATGCTATAGCCTTGCGACATAGCTAGATCTATTGTGCCAACCCTTACCTAGTCACTCCAACCTTGGGCTTTTAATGAAATTAAGCACTTGGGAGGGTGTCATGTTCTGGATGAAGATGATAATCGTCCTCCGAGGTATATAAGTCTAAGTCAAGTTATACGCGGGCAGTCCCATAATATATGATCCGAGAGTTCCTCTTCTAGCCCACAAAACTTGCAGTTCTTCACCTCAGAGAATCCCGTTTTATGTAGATGTCCTCTCCGGTATCCGGTGAGAGTTCTTAAATCCTGTCTACTAAGATTTAGCCGCACGGAGATACCACGAGGAGAAGTTATCAATCTTTATGACTGACTTTCACCCTTTATAGTACGCCATTGGGTTACAATTCGCAAGTCCTCCCATCCCCTTAGGAGCTCTGCCATCTATCCTCTGGATGGACCGAAGAAAGGCTGAGAGCCACCGCATTTCGCTGTCAACCCTTTAATTGCAAGCAGCATTCGACGCAAAACCATATAAAATGTTATTTGTTTCCCCGGTAGTCCTTCTGCGAGGACATTCGTGAACACAGACTTCAATTGCGAAAGCTTCCGCCTAGAATATGGTTGAGTATATGCCCATCGGGACGCTTTTTTTGAAATCTAAGTCCATGTACGCCGGCTCCAGTGTTTCCATCTTCAAATTTGGAACCATCAGTGTACCAAGCTTGAGTTCCCTCGCTGAACATAGCGATTATCGTTTTACAAGTATCCCTAAAGGCCAGCTTCGGTAGAATTGAGTCTGTAAGTTTTACAGAGGGATCATTTATGGTTTAGGACACCCGAATGACCCCTTAAGTCCACACTTTCCAAGCTTCGGCAAACCCAGGGCGCTTCAGCAAGCTTCTTTCCCTATAAGCTCAGCTAGAAGCGCCGGCTATTCCAGGGCGTGAGCGTATATGGGACGGGAGAACTATGGGAAAGGCTGTAATTTTCTTGGACAAAAGACCCCTAAACGCCAAACATTGGAACTTTGCTATTTATGAAGTAAAAATATGTAGTTCAACAACTACATCGGGGATTTACGGCTATCCAAATTGCAAAAAAGTACAGAAACAGCCCCTTTTTAAATTCATACAGGGCCACTACTAATTTTTCCGAAATCCGTACACTGGTGCCAACCCTTGCAGGAGTACCTTTGGGTCGGCCCGGGCTAGCTATTCAAAGAATACGATTGCTTTTCTCGTAACATTAGATTACTTTTCAGATCGCGGTTTCAGTTTTAACGAAAATTTCTGCAATATATCTTTAAGACCATCCGATATAAATTAATAATAGCAGAATGCCCTTGATACGTTAACGTCTTGAATTTCGGCATCTTTGCTGGGATTCTCCAAAAAAAAAATCGTCAAACCAAACGTATTTTCATAAGAGGCTGTTTTGAGAGAGTAGCGAGCGCTATGTATATTGATTTCATTCTCAGTACCTACGTCGACATCTTTATTTTGCCACCTACTGTACAGGGCTGCCAAAAGCCTGGGCAGTGCCCCCTAATGATCAGTAAGACTTGACCCACTGGACGTTTACCTGCATTGTACAGGTCCACAGAATTTCATGTTTGTATTAATTATACATTTTTATTTATTTTTTTTTTATTTTTTGCTAAATGCAGAAAAGATTACTCAAAACCTTAAATCACTTTTTCTCACATGCTTATATTTATGTTACTTATTTCCTTTGAATACGACCATTATTACGCAAGCAAGTGATTTGATATTTTGTTCGTCGGCCATCGACACCCGGAGTTACACTCATCATTACCTACACAGCTGTAGCCGCAGCGGTCGCCGTACGCTTTTTTTAATTAAGTGAATGTCATCATAATCATATTCACTTTAGCTGTATAACACGCGATACCTTTAACCAGTTCAAGCTGCGGGAATTCACCTAAACACTTATTCAATAACACTTAAATAAATATTCAATAGACAAAAAATGCGTAACTTTTTTGTTGGGTTTGTTATTTACAGACTACAAATAGGCCATCTAAGTCCAAAATCTAAGCTAAACAATTATGCTAACCACATTTTAAGGTAAGTTTAAAAAAAATCACCACTGTTGTAAGCATTAAGCTTCTCTATAACCATAATAGGATATATGTGTGTACTAGGGATGTTTAAAATGTCATATTTTTCACATCCGCGAATACGAATGTGCGAATGCGAATGCGAATGTTAGGAATAACATTAAAAACACTATAATCAACTCATTAAGTCATCGTTTTTATTACTTAAAATTTTTGTAAATCATTAGAACATTGGACGTTTGTTTAACCTATACAGAGTTTTAGTGTAGTAGTCAAAGTTCAAAAGGGGCATATTATATTTCAAAAACGTAATTTTGCTGCCTTTGCTCCCATGATCACTTGGATCGCTGGCGGGTGGAGCGCTCAAATATTTGCGGGCTAGATCCGTCAATTTGTCGTATTTTATTTTGGTTTTACGCCAATCGAGAGGGTTTTCACCGAGATGAGCTCGTTTTTCTTTAAGACAGGGCTTCAATCGAGCTTTCATTTCACATTTTTTAATGTTTCCAGCTTCTACATCGATTTCGCTGGAAGAATCTAAAATTATTTCGTGGTTGCTTATAAGACTTTTAGCAGTACTTGTTGAAGGCCCATTAATGTTGCTTGATATTCTACTTAACCGTTTAGCGCCTGAAGCTAAAATCCGGTTATTATCCGCACCCTGCTTAGACAGACTTCTGTAGTTTCTTTATAAATTATTTTTAAAGAAATTTTATCAAGATTTTTATTAAGTAAAAGCTCCCATTGCATTCTGTGTCAATATTTATAAAATAAAAAGCTCTACGATTTCCAGAAGACGGCAATTTATTTCATTGTCACATATGAGGCATTTCATGTCACCGCGGCCACCTCTGTGCGCGACCTCTCAGGATTTGGATGAAAGTTGAAGCATATTTTGCCGATATGACGTAGGGTTGCCTATTTACATGGAACTTAAATTTTAAGAAAATGTCATACATACCTTTCTCTAAAGTGCTGTATCTTGGAAACCTTTCAACGAAACTTAATGAAAAAAATGTATTTCTTCCGTCTTATTATGGGATTTAATTGTACATTTTTTAAATTAATGTGAAACGTATAAAAAACAAAACAAAAAAAAACTAAGTAAAAAATTTTTTTTTGTTTTTTTTTTATTATAACGTATGGGTTATAGGGCGTAATGGGTTACTAATGCGTATGGACTCTAGATCGTCTAACGCTCGAGCAAAATGATAAATCGATATTGAAATTTTATGAAGTTGTATATTTTTGAAAGAGGAAAGGTGTGTAAAACACAAAAAAACAATATGAATAAATGATATTAACTTTACTAAAGGTCTCAAATCATGAAAATCCCTTCAAGGAAATGCCAGAATTGAACTTTGTTGCAAGTTCACATGGGAAATCTGCTTACGACGTGATTGCAGGAAATTTTAAGAGACTAGCAGCTAGAGCAAGTCTTCAAGTGTTAATGCAGAAACATAAAATTGAATTCCATTGCTGATGTTTTTAATTGTTTTATATATGTATGTAAATCAACAGCAATTTTGACGAGTAAAAAGCAGTACACAATTATTTTCTTGGCGTTCTTTGTGGCGTACCTTTTGCGTCTGGCGCATTGCCGGCAAAGTGATAAATGTATACGGTGACCATATTTATGGGAGCCGAATACGGGACAAAAAATAATTTTGCAAATTTTTTCCAAAAAAAACTTACAGCCTTTTTCAATGATCCTAGATTTATTAGCCCTGAAACAGCATCCCTGTAGTAACATCAAAATTTGTAGGAAAATGTTCTCGAGATTTTTACCCCGACAAACAAAAAAAAATCGGTACATTTAAGTATATCTAATAAAGTGCAATTTTGAAGTCGCTAAGACTTACCGTTAATTTTTGATAATTTTTTTGTTGACAATGTTGCGCATCTTTTTCATACAAAGTAAGTATGTTCGACCAGTGTTGCCATTGAGAATTTTCAGAAAGTCACAAAAAAGGGGTAATTGACGAAAAAAGGGGTCACCATATTATATTTGCTTTTCTTAACTAGTAAAAAAAACTGAGATTCCAAGACAAAATCAAATTTACATGTATTATAAAGTCTTTTCGCTGCTAGAACGTTCCGATGTTAAATTTAAGAAGAAATTAGTGGGACAAGCTTTAAACAAAACATAAAATCGAGTTACCGCAAAGAGAAAATTTTCAAAAAGTCGGGACCAAGGGTATTTTTGCACAACAGCAAGACTGTGTTCGACCATTTTTTTTAAGATTAACTAAAAGCCATGCAGAGTCCCCAAAATGCTCCGTATAGTTGTCCGGAGAATTCATCAGACTACTTTGAACTGCCATCAAATTATAACTTAAGAAAGTTTTATTACATGGCAGTTGAGAAGTGCAAATGAGCCATTATTTTTTAAGTCGGGCGGATTTCGTAAAAAAAATTATGGCATATCTCCTATTCGCTTCAAATTTTTTTATGGGTTATGGGTCCTAAAGCTAACTTAGCTATTAACAGTTGAACTTTTTGAAGTTGATTTGCATAGTGAAGACCAGCAAATTAGGGCTTTAAAATTATACCATCGTAATCCATGTTAAATTCTCTATAAAAAACGTAGTTAAAAGAAATGGGCGCCTTTCAAGAACTCTTTTTAAAATATTTTTTTATGACGAGATGGTTTATTTTATGAGAATCAACAATTTTTTGTAATTTTTTCAAAAGCTTATGTTAAGATATATTTGGTAAGGTTTTAAACATCGGGTTTTTGCAAAAAGTAAAATTTTATTGCGAATTCCGATTGTATGCCAAGATTTTTCTTTAAGGCGACAAACCCCTTGAAATGGGCGTGGCAAATGCAGGACTTAAATTAGCAAAACGCAGATTTTATTGCGGATTTCGGCAGAATATCGCTTCGTTAACAATATTTGTTCCCCACACACGGCAATAACGCGAAATTTGCTTTATTTCACTTCAAGATGGGATATAATACCAAAGTTTTGCTGAGGTGGGAAATAAAACAAATTTTGCCTTATTTCCCATTGCTTATTTATACTATTTGTAACAAAAACAGTTTACTGACAGAAGGACAAAGAACTTTGTTTGAAAAAAGTAATATTCAAAAAATATGTTTACTTATGAAAAATCTAACAAAATTTGGGAAATGAGTCGTCTTTAATAACNATAATACCAAAGTTTTGCTGAGGTGGGAAATAAAACAAATTTTGCCTTATTTCCCATTGCTTATTTATACTATTTGTAACAAAAACACTTTACTGACAGAAGGAAAAAGAACTTTGTTTGAAAAAAGTAATATTCACAAAATATGTTTACTTATGAAAAATGCTCAACAAATAGGACTGCTCAACAAATTGGCTTTTGTATGGATTTTATCTGCATGCTTTTTAATGCATATTTTGAACACACTGCTGGAATAATCATAAGGTAAATAACTCAGTTATTCGACTAATTGAAAATTATGAAACTTCAGTTACTCGAGTAATCAAGATTTGGATTAACCAAAAATATTTGAGTAATTTGCTTTACTATTGTTCAACATTATGAGTAAAATGAGTACTAAACATTTCAAAGTACTCCTTACATATAAAGTAGTTGAAATTCCTTGATACTTTGAAAATGACGTTTCTGTTTAAAATTAAAATGAAATACTTCTTTCATATACAGATTTTAAAAAAAGAAAATAAGCATTTTTCAATGCAAACTCTTTTAACGAGCGAAATTCATTTTTTTGAGTAATCATACTTTATGTAACTCGATTAATCATAATAATTAATAAACTTTCTCCCGTAAACGAATAATCGCACAACCCTACTTGGAACACTTTTCATATTTTTCATATTTCATTTGTTTTTGAATACAAAATTAGAATTTAAACACAAAATTAATTATCTCCCTAGCTATGGTTTTATTAACCCTTTATCTTTGCCATCGAATATTAGATCCTTTTGGAGAATACTGTTGGCCCGAAAGTCATCAGAGTTTGATAATATATTCCCTAAATGACACGGAAGAAATATTGTTGCCGATTTGTCACCACGGCAATAAATCGGCGAGTCGCCAATTTGTTGCCATTGACGATTGTTGCCTATTTCTCATGTTTTTCGTGGTGTAAGTACGTTTATTTATATAAAATATATGTACATGTATGTATGTATGCATAAATTACTAATTTGTACACATGTATATAGTGTTTGATTGTTTAACAGCAAAACAAAGCAAAAGTCAAATCATCAACATTAACACAAACATCATAATTATCAAACCAGCTGTTAGTTGAGCTTCCTATCTGCACTTTTTTTGTTTTCTTTCTTATAGGTTTGACTTCATTTGCTTTCGCGTTTTCAATTTAATAGTTTGTTGTTTTGCCTTAATTACTTTTTATCCGAATTTTGTGGGTTTTACTCCAACACGAACCCATCATTTGCAACATCATACATAACATAATTTTTTGTTGCTTCATCGGCTATCCAGCCACTTAACAACTTTTTTCCAATGCAAAAAAATTTCGTAAAGTAGTTATGTATGTATATACATATGCAGCCGCCAAAAGCTTTGTAGTGGGGCATAAAATATTGATGATACAGTCAACTCTAATGGTGGTACGTAAGGTTCGGATACATATTTACACATATTTAAAATTTATTGTGATTAAATAACTTAATTTTATGAGCTTTATATGATTAGCGGCATCCGTGGTCGAGCGATTAGAGGTGCGCATTACCAATCGATAGGTCCAATGTTCGATCTCTAGTCCGAGCGTTGGCAAGCCTCCGAGTGTACTTTGTATTTATAATATGACACGCTATGTGCATGGTTAGCGTAAATTTGACCATATATCCCAATGCAGATACGACCTATTGGGCTGCCAAATGTTAGACTACATTGAAACCAGAAGCTGTATTCTCCTTTATCGCCTAATGCTCATGTTGTACCAACGCATTTATATTCTCTGGAAAACTAAAATTTACAAAACCATCCTGTTAACATGACTTAATTGGACCAAACATTAACTGTGCCCCGACATTGTTGTTTTTTGGAACTCGACTCATACTATTGTAAGAAGTAGAATAAATAAAACCAACAGTCGGCCGCTGTGGTGTAGTGGTAAACTGTGCGCGCTTCCACTCCGCAGCACCTGGGTTCAAGCCCTGGTCAAAGCAACATCGCAAAAAATATAGAAAAAAGGTTTTTTCTTAACAGCGGTCGTCCCTCGGCAGGCAATGGCAAACCTCCGAGTGTATTTCTACCATGAAAAATAGCTTTTCATAAGAATACAATCGCCGCTCGGAGTCGGCGTAAAACTGTAGGTCCCTCCGCTTTGTGTGAGCATGCCCCAAATCAGAGGAGAAGCTCGGCCAAACACTAACATATGTGTAAGCGCCAATCTATTATTATTATTATAGCAAGTAAAAAAGTCTAAGTTCGGGCGGAGCCGAACATTAAACAGCCGGCGCACGTACTAAACATAGTTTTTCAACTTTACGTGAACTAGCAGGCGTGGTTTTACCCCCATTACAAAACATCCTCGATAGTATGTTAGTCTTGATGAGGTAACCTTATGTAGTTAGAAGTGGGCAGTATCGCGCCTATTTTCCAAAATTCCATAATAATGTTACTTCTTTTCCAGGAATTGTTGTGAGTATCAATTTTAAGTAAATTAGCGTCCTTAAATTTTGAAGTATCGAAGTATCAGCATTTCTGAAATTTACCGTTATATGAAAAGTGGACGTAATGTTAGTCTTCTTCTTCTTCTTTTTTGGCGCTGTAACCGCCTAAGCGATTTTGGCCGAGTGTTAGTCTGATTTCAAAAATAATTATACCAAGTTTGGTACAAATTGATGAAACGGTTACCGAGATACACATATGTGATTATTAGGGCCCGAATTTTTATGCACCAAAAACTCAAAAATATGCACTAAAAAACAAAAAAAAATATGCAAAAAGACTTCTTGCATTTGTTTTGCTTTTTTAATTTTTTTATTTACTTTTTATATTTTATTACAAGTTTATTATTAACAGAAGGATTATAATATTTAGTGCCACAAAAAACTCAAAATTAATTTAACATATGTGTAGCTAAAATTTACAATAAATTAAAAATCAGAGCTGGGNTTAATTTTTTTATTTACTTTTTATATTTTATTACAAGTTTATTATTAACACAAGGATTATAATATTTAGTGCCACAAAAAACTCAAAATTAATTTAACATATGTGTAGCTAAAATTTTAAGATTTTACTAAAAAAAATTAGGCATTTAATGTAAAAAGAAAAACATTAATTTACAATAAATTAAAAATCAGAGCTGGATAATTTTTGATTACGATTACATTTCATTACGATTGCTTAATTATAATCCTTAAATTATATACGATTACGTATACTTTAATGGTAATCCTAAAACTATTATGATTACAATTAATGTAATCGTAATCAAGAAAATGTTGATTGCGATTTTCTGATATTCTGTAGAGGTTTAGTAGTTAAGTAAATGAGCAGAACTTTAATCTACTTCACCGAAAAGTATGTAAAATTTATTTAAAGTTGAAGTAATACAGTTACACAGCGGCCACTGTGGTGTAGTGGTTAGCAGTGCGTAGTAAAAATTTAAACCATAAACGTTTTTTATTTTTTCTTTTAATAGTGTTTGCCTCTCGGCAGGTAATGGTAAACATAAAAATGCATTCGCCTTTCGGGGCGGCGTAAAATTGTAAGCCCCTCCCCTTTGTGTGACAACATCAAGGCGGGCAGTTAATCAAAATCAAACTTTATAGTAAATACCGTGACCACGAGTCTGTGTAGATTATTACATTAATTTCAAACAGATAACTTAAAACAATTTTGGTAAATAAAAATCAATATTTGCTCAAGCAAACTATTTTCTCAATTACTTTAATCATATTCATGAGTTGCCTCATTGCGATTACTTTAATTGTAATCCGAGAAATTTAATGATAACGACTACTGTAATCGCAAATCTAATTTTCGTGATTACAATAACGGTAATTGTAATCGTAAAATTTTTGGGATCACGATTACTATAATTGTAATCAAAAAAAGTACGATTACAGTAGTCATAATCGTTAAATTTTAAGGATTACAATTAAAGTATTTACAATCAAGCATGTTATAATTACAAGTACAGTACTGAAATATCGTTTTTTTCGTACGCCTGAAACTTACAGTTATACGGGAAGCGGGTGTAATTTTAGTCCGATTTAAATAATTTTCAACGAATTGCTTTCCCGTACCAAGGTTATTGAGTGCACCGATATTGGTGAAAATTTTTAAATCTGTTAAGGGGGTGGCGCCGCACCCATTATCCAAAAAATTTTAATAAACTAATTTTCTGTTAAGTGGTTAGTGCAATAGTCGATTTTAAGGGAATTAGCTACAGTAGTTACGGATTTATCGCAATTTTCGTGTTTCTGTAAATTACCATTATATGTGGGCATGGTTATTGACCGATTTCAAAGATTTTCAACAGAGTTTCGTAAGGATTGGTGAAGCGGCTACTGAGATACAGCATTTCAACGTAAGTGGGCGGGGTCACACCGTTTTTTACCAAAATTTTACTTCACATACTATTTTTCAACAATTTGGATCCAATATTTACTGAAATATAGCAGTTATTACATTTTTCAAAAATACTGTTATATGGGAAGTGGACGTGCTTACAGTCCGATTTCGCTCATTTTCAATACGAACTTACCCTAGATAAACAGCAACCCACATACCTAATTTCGTTGAGATATTTTAATTTAAGTTCTAGTTATCGTGTACACGGGCAGACAGACCGACAGACAGACATACCTTAATCGACTTCTCTTTCCATTCTAACCATTTATCTATACATTTCGCCATATATATCTCAATTCATTTTTTTACAAACAACCATGATGTGAACAAAGTTATAACACCATTGTGCACAAGTGCCCTCGCGTATAAAATATAAGGCAAACGACAACAATGAAAATTTGTTTTATTTCTCATTTCTATTTCATTTCTGGTTGAGCAAGAAGATCAACTTTGAAATTTTACAATTTAGTACAAATTTAGTACATTTGACAAAATTTTGGCCGGGTGACATAAGACCCATGGTTATATTGGAAAATGGCATTATGACCACATCAAGGGGCCTTATGTCCATTTGAAATAGAGACATTATAATCGTTTTTAATTTGCCTTTATGGCAATCTACGGCATTTTGTATTGACCTTATGATCATTTTGAAAAAATAATAGTAATAAAATGCTACTAGGATGGATACTATGTCTGAAAAGATAAAATTAATTTGTGTATATGTACATTAGACTACATCACCACAACAAAGTTGCGGCTTTTCCGTCGGGACTACAAAATATATAATATTTTAAGACGTCCACCAAAATATTTCGGGAAAATATTAAGATTTAAGCGAGCTGGACCGATTTGAAAACACCTCCAAAAATTGAGGTTTTTAGAAATAAAAATTGTTTCTTAAAGAACTTTTTGAAAATAGTGCCCTCAGATAAAAAAACAGATTAGGCTTAAAAAATCTGCATAAAAATATTTAAAAATCTTTTCAAGGGAATCGTAATAATGAGATCTTTGATGCTGTTTTTTTTTTTACTTTTTTCAAAAATTGATTTACGAAAAACTTAAATAACTGGGCCAAAGCTATTCTGATTTAGACTTATGGGATCTCGGTAGAAAGGTATTTCCCCACTATTTTTGTTTATGTGCAAAAAAAGTCATTCGTGTCGCAATTTTTTTTTTGTAATACTTCATATATTCAACTTTTAATGATATTCGTTCATCCTACTTTTCTCTTTCATCCTTTAAATGACTTATTAGCAAAGAAATAAAAAGGGTGAGAATATATCTTTCCAATGACACCTCTTAAGTCTAAATCGGAAGAGTTTAGGTCCAGTTATTCAATTTGTTTTATCTTCTTCTTCTTATTTGGCGCTGTAACCGCCTTGGCAAGAGTGATTCTCCGTTGGATTTCAAGGCTGACATTATT